>NW_004443996.1:14555744-14562210 GCF_000243295.1 Trichechus manatus latirostris
TGTTGATTCTCTGTTTGGCTTAGTTTTTCGGATCTTTGTTGTGGAGGGACGGCGTGGTGCTTCTGCCTAGACCGCCATCTTGCCGGAGTCTCCTGGACAGTGTTTTCTTCTGTTGTACATAGGGTTGCTATGAGTCGGAACTGACTCACCGGCACGTAACAACAACACTGCTCCTATGGCTGCAGTTCTTTGGTATCATTTGGGAACTCTTCCTCTGTCTGTTGAATGTTAGTCTTCCCAAGGGTTTCATTTTTGATTCTCTTCTCCTTTCATTCCATATTTTGTCCTACAGTAAACTCATCCATTCCCATAGCTTTGGATATCACCTCTATTTTGAGGACCCCCAAATCTGTTTCTCCAGTCCTGATTCTGCTCCTGAACTCCAGACCTGTATATCCAGCTGCTTACGAGACACACCTTACACTGAATATTTCAAGAATGGAATCTTTATTCTTCCTTCTTAATCCTATTCATGTTCCTTGCTCCTTGCTGCCTAATGTAGGTGATAACTCACTAGTCAGCCAGACACCCAGGTTGGAAATATAATCATTGTTGTCTTATACCCCATATCTAGTGTGATGGTTAATTTTATGTGTCAACTTGACTAGGATATGGTGCCCAATTGTTTGATCAAACACTAGTCTAGATGTTGTTATGAAATATTTACATAAGATTAAATCAGTTCGCCTTATGTAAAGACTATAATTTGGGTGGGCCTCTCCAATCAGTTGAAGGTCTTAAGAGCAAAAAGGGAGGTTTCCCAAAGGAGTATTCTGCCTCCAGTCTACAAATAGACCTCTTGCCAGAATTCATCGTGCTCCCCCACTGCCTAATCTACTGATTTTTAGACACAAGACTGCCAGAATTCCCAGTCTGTCACCTGACCTACAGATTTTCTACTTGCCAGCCCCCCAATCATGAAAGCAAATCCAATTCCTCAAAAATAAGTTTCTCTCTCTCTTTCCCTCCCATCCCTCTCTCACTGTCTCTCTCTCTATATATGTATATACATTACAAACATTAATACCAACCAGAATGAATTAAATGATTTGATAAAAGTATATATACATATAATTCTGTATGTATTGTATTACTGGTTCTGTTTCTCTAGATAACCCTAAGACATCTAATTACTTATTAATCCTGTGAGCTGTTCCTCTGAAATCTCTCTTCAATATATTCCCTCCTCTCCATCCTCATTGTCACTGCCCTAGTCCAGGTCTTCATTGCCTCTCACCTAGACTACTGAAGTAGCCTCTTAACTGATCTTCCTTCTGTACCAACCTCATTGCTTTTACTCCACCCTCCATACAACCACCAGTGTTGTCTTTCAAAGGCAGAGGCTAGATCCTGTCATTCCTCTGTTTAAAAACCCCTGATAGTTCCTAAAGAATTAAATCTAAGATTCTTAACATGGCATTCAAGGTCCTTCAAGATCTGGCCTTAGTCACTTTTTTTTCTGATCTTAACTGCCAGTATATTTCTCCAGGAATCCTGCATACAGTCATTCAATATCTAGTGTGCACTGTGGGCCAAGGCTACAGTACCCTCTCCTCCAGACACACAACTGATTACTCACTCTTAGCTCAATACTTCCCTCACTTTTCTTTCTTCATGCCTTTGCTTATGCTGTTCTTTCAGCTTGGATTGATTCTCTGTCATTATTTCTATCTGTTGAAATCTAACTCATCCTTCAAGGCTCAGCTCCTATGCAACTTTCTTTATGAAGTTGACCATGATCTCCTGATCAGATTGAATGGTACTTTTCTCTTAAATACCTTGGCTCTGCTTGTGCTTTTATCAAATCATTTAATTCATCCTGGTTGATATTAATGTTTGTAATGTACATTTCTGTCAACCTTCCTGGACAGTAAACTCAACTCTTAATCACTATGTCATACTTCTAATTAAATGTCTGTCTGTTCATTAATTAAAAGTAACAACACTTGTGATGGATTCTGGTAAAGGGGTGAGGAGTACAGCCTAGGTTAAGGAATAGCCTACATTGCCCTATTTCTGGGACTCAGAATGCTGAGTAAGAAACGTGAGAGCTCCCCAGATGCTGTTCTTCAATACATAACTTAGCTGGTGGTCTGGGGGCATATTCCTGGAGAAAGGTATTTGATCAACGCAATAAAAGGGCTGTAATGAAGTCTCCCTAATGGGAATTGTCAGCAGCAAGGGACTAGCTCTTACTTTCTGGGGGATGCCAAAGACCTAACGAATCTATTTTTAGGGAGGAGAAGAGAAGGAAAAGGGCGATTATTTATACAGATGAGAACTTGCCTTCTTCACGTGGCCTTTCTGGCTGTGAGAAGGCCCCTGGCAGGCTACAGAATACAACTCCCATAGGATCTTGTGAAGGCAAGGCTTTGGGGCCAAGAGGGTGGGGAAGTCTGAAATTTCTTTGGCATTGTGTAGAACTTTGCCTTCCCTCAGGCTTAGGAAGTTGCCTCTCCCAACTTCCCCTCAGAAAACTCTGTGGTTGACAGTTCCATTTCAATGGTTATCTCCCCACTTCTAATCACCCTACTTTAACAAAGCACTCTATTCTAACCCTTAATAGTTTGCTCTGGTGGCGCAATGGTTAAGCTCTCAGCTGCTAACTGAAAGGTCACAGGCTGGAAACCCATCAGCAGCTCTGAGGGAGAAAGATGTGACAGTCTGCTTCCATAAAGATTACAGCCTTGGAAACTCTATGTGGCAGTTCTACTCTGTCCTATAGGGTCGCTATGAGTCGGTAATCAACTCAACAACACACAAAGGTGATGACAATGACGACAAGTTCATCCTCTGACGATGACGAGTTCATATTTAGCCAACTACCCCTTCAAAGGGATAACAAAGAAGTTCATATAAGGTTATTGTTGGCTGATGATAGCTTAGTTGTTCTTCCTGGGGGACTTGCCGTTTTTTAGGGGCAACAACTGTGAGTGAAGAGTGAAGTGTGGTGACTGAAAATTTATCCAACAAATAGGTATAACTGTTGTTTCTTCTGGTTATAAAATATGTCACATGCTTACTGTTAAAAACTCAAACAGAACAGAAAAGTATATATATATATATATATAAATTAACTAAAATCTTATCATCAAAAAAAAGACTGTTAACTTTATAGAAGAATTCCTTTTAGACATCTCTTTACATGAACGTAAACACATATACACATGCATGAAAAATTTGATATAAATGGGATCATAGTATATATGCAATTAGAAATAAGTTCCATAAGAGTAGGAAACATTTTCTTGTTTTCCATTCACTTCCCACTAACTAGAGCAGCACCTGGTACATAGTAGATGCTCAATAAGTGTCTGCTTACTGAAATAAGCTTTAAAAAACCTGACAATGCATCTTTCCATATCAATATATATTAAACTTCAAAAAAAAAAGCTAGCTGCATTCCATTTAACCAGTTCTCGATTGATGGCATTTAAGTTATTTATAACTTTTTTTTTTTCGCTGTTACAAACAATCCAGAATGCATAGTTTTATATCTACAGCTTTGCACAATTCTCTGAGTATTTTCTCCTTAGGTCATTGTCTTAGTTGTAACAGAAATATCACAAGTGGATGGCTTTAACAGAAGTTTATTCTCTCACTGTCTAGTAGGCTAGAAGTCCAAATTCAGGGTGTCAGCTCCAGGGGAAGGCTTTCTCTGTTGGCTCTGGAGGAAAGTCCTTGTCATCAATCTTCCCTTGGACTAGGAGCTTCTCCAAGCATGAACCCTGGGTCCAAACGATGCTCTCTGCTCGTGGTGATGATTTTTTGGTGGTGTGAGTTCCCCTGTCTCTCTGTTCACTTCTCTCTTTTATATCTCAAAAGAGATTGGCTCAAGACACAGTCCAATGTTGTAGATTGAGGCCTGCCTCATTAACATAACTGCTGCCTATCCCACCTCATTAACATTATAGAGGTAAGACTTGAAACACATAGGAAAATCACATCAATCACAAAATGGAAGACAACCACACGATACTGGGAATCATGGCCTAACCAAGTTGACACATATTTTTGGTGGATACAGCTCAATCCATGACATTATGAATTTTTTTTCTGCCATTACAAACAGTCCTGAATGCATAGTTTTATATCTACACATTTGCACAGTTCTCTGATTATTTTCTCTTTAGGTCATATTCTCCAAATGAGAGTTATTGAATCAAAGGGCGTGTGTATTTCAAATTTAGTACATTTACAAACTGCACTTCAGAAAGGTACGAAGTTTTTTTAATCAACAAGGTCTTATATCATACAGCTATCTACTTGTAAGGCTAGTTCTGGAACCCTAGGACTCATATATATAAAACAGCATGCAGGAATATGTGTGACTTGGGACAAAGTTAGAACAAGAAAAGGAAAGTGCAAGGCCAGATAAGAAGTCTCAAGGAATTGGTAAAATCAGATCATTGGAATTTCTCTTCTTTTTTTAAATTTAATTTAATTTTAATTAATTTATTTTTTATTGTACTTTAGATGAAGGTTTATAGAACAAACTAGCTTCTTTTTAAACAGTACACATATTGTTTTATGACATTAGTTAATAACCCCACAACATGTCAACACTCTCCCTTCTCCATCTTGGGTTCCCTATTACCAGCTTTCCTGTCCCCTCCTGTCTTCTAGTCTTTGCCCCTGGGCTGGTGTGCCCCTTTAGTCTCTTTTTGTTTTATGAGCCTGTCTAATCTTTGGCTGAAGGGTGAACCTCAGGAGTGACTTCATTACTGAGCTAAAAGGATGTCCGGGGGCCATACTCTTGGGGTGTCTCCAGTCTCTGTCAGGCCTGTAAGTCTGATCTTTTTTTGGTGAGTTAGAATTTGCTCTACATTTTTCTCCAACTCTGTCCGGGAACTTCTATTGTGATCCCAGTCAGACTAGTCAGTGGTGGTAGCTGGACACCATCTAGTTGTATGGACTCAGTCTGGTGGAGACCATGGTAGTTGTGGTCCATTTCTCCTTTGAACTAATCTTTCCCTTGTATCTTTAATTTTCTTCATTCTCCTTTGCTCCCAAAGGGGTGAGACCAGTGGAGTATCTTAAGACAGCCGCACACAGGCTTTTAAGACCCCAGAATCTGCTTGCCAAAATGGAAAGTAGAATATTTTCTTTATAAACTATGTTATGCCAATTGAGCTAGATGTTCTCTGAGACCATGGTCCCCACAGCCCTCTGCCCAGCACTTCGGTCCCTCAGGGAGTTTGGATGTGCCTGTGGAGCTTCGATGACCTTTCCTTGAACAAGTTGTGCTGGCTTCCCCAGTATTGTGTACTGTCTTATCCTTAACCAAAGTTACCACTTATCTATTGTCTATTTAGAGTTTTTCCATCCTCACCCCTCCTCTCCCTCGTAACCATCAAAGATTGTTTCTTTTTGTGTGCAAATCTTTTCATGAAATTTTATAGTAGTGGTTTCATACAATATTTGTCCTTTTGTGATTGACTTATTTCACTCAGCATGATGCCTTTCAGATTCATCCATGTTGCGGGATGCTTTGCAGATTCATCATTGTTCTTTATTGTTCCATAGTACTCCATAGTGTGTATGTACCATAGTTTGTTTATCCATTCATATGTTGATGGGCATCTAGGTTGTTTCCATGTTTTTGCTATTGTGAACAATGCTGCAATGAACATGAGTGTGCATGTCTATTTGTGTGACGGCTCTTATTTCTCTAGGATGTATTCCTAGGAGTGGGATTGCTGGATCATACGGTATTTATATTTCTAGATTTCTAAGGAAGCACCATATCATTTTCCAAAATGGTTGTATCATTTTGCATTCCCACCAGCAGTGCATTAGCGTTCCAATCTCCCCACAGCCTCTCCAACATTTGTTATTTTCTGTTTTTTTGATTTGTACCAGTAATGTCGGCGTGAAATGGTATCTCATTGTGGTTTGGTTTGTATTTTGCTAATGGCTAGTGATCGCGAGAATTTCCTCATGTGCCTGTTAGCCAATTGAATGTTTTCTTTAGTGAAGTGTGTCTGTTCATGTCCTTTGCCCATTTATTTTTATTTTTATTTTTTTAAATTTTACCTCAGGTGAAGGCCCACAGAACAAATAGTCTCTTATGAAACAGCAGCACACATGTTGTTCTATGACACTGGTCAACAACCCCTCAACATATCAACCCTCTAACCTCTCTTGTTTTGGTGAGAATACACATAGCCAAAGATACACCACCTCAAAAATCTCTACATGCACAGTCCAGTGACATCGACCACACTCCTCCAATTGTGCTGTCACTCTCACCCAAGATGAAGGCCTACAGAACAAAACAGCCTCCCATCCAAAAGTTACTACAAATGTTGCCCCATGACAATGGTTAACAGTCTCACAACACATCAGCAATATCCTTACTCAACCTTGGGTTCCCTATCAGCAGCTTCCTTGTCCCCTTCTGCCTTCTGGCCCTTGTCACTGGACTCCTGTACCTCGTTAGTCTCATTTGGTTTTACGGGGCTGT
>NW_004443996.1:14563493-14616983 GCF_000243295.1 Trichechus manatus latirostris
TGGTGAAGTGTCTGTTCATTTCCTTTGCCCATTTTTTAATAGGATTATTTGTCTTTTTGTTGTAGAGGTGTTGGATTTTCTTGTAGATTATCTTTGCCCATTTTTTAATTGTATTATTTGTCTTTTTGTCATAGAGGTGTTGAATTTTCCTGTAGATTCTAGAGATTAGACCTTTGTCAGATTTGTAATAGACAATTTTTTTCCCAGTCTGTAGGTTCTCTTTTTACACTTTTGGTGAAGTCTTTTGATGAGCATAAGTGTTTAATTTTTAGAAGAGCTCATTTATATAGCTTATCTTCTGGAGTTCGTGTGTTGTTAGTTGTGGTTTGTATCCCGTTAATGGTGTCTATTAGGGCCTCTAGCATTGATCCAATTTTTCCTTCTATGAGCTTTATAGTTTATGGCTTTATATGTAGGTCTTTGATACATTTTGAATTAGTTTTTGTGTATGGTGTGAGGTATGGGTCCTGTTTCAATTTTTTGCAGATGGACATCCAGTTTTGCCAGCACCATTGTTAAAAAGACTGTTCCAAATTTGATGGACTTTGGGTCCTTGTCAAAGATCAGGTGACCTTAGGTGGATGGATTTATATCTGGGTTCTCGATTCTGTTCCATTGGTCAATGTATCTGTCATTGTACCAGTACCAGGCTGTTTTGACTACTGTAGCTGTATAGTAGGTTCTGAGATCAGGTAGTGTGAGTCTTCCTACTTTATTCTTCTTCAGTAGTGCTTTACTTATCGGGGCCTCTCCCGTTTCCATTTATAGTTAATGATTAGTTTTTCCATCTCTGTAAAGAATGTTTTTAGTATTTGAATTGGGATTGCATTGTAGTTGTGAATTGCTCTGAGTAGAATTGTCATTTTCACAATGTGGGGTCTACCTATCCATGAGCATGGTATATTTTTCCATTTACGTAGCTCTCTTTTGGTTTCTTGCAGTAGTGTTTTGTAGTTTTCTTTGTACAGGTCTTTTACATACCTGGTTAGATTTATTCTTAAGTATATTATTTTTTAGGGGCTATTGAAAATGATATTGTTTTCCTGATTTCCTTTTCATTGTTCTCTTTATTGATGTATAGGAATCCATCTGATTTTTTAATGTTTATCTTGTATCCTGCTACTCTGCTGAATCTTTCTATTAGTTCCAGTAGATTTCTTGTGGAGTTTTTTAGATTTTCTGTGTGTAGTATCATATCATCCTAAAACAGGAACATTTTAACTTCTTCATTACCAATTTAGATGCCCTTTATTTCTTTTTCTTGCCTTATTGTTCTAGCTAGGACTTGCAGCTCAATGTTAAATAGGAGTGGTGATAAAGGGCATCCTTGTCTTTTTCCTGTTCTCAAGTGGAATGTTTTCAGCCTCTCTCTGTTAAGAAGGATGTTCGCTATTGACTTTGTATAGATGTCCTTTATTATGTTGAGGAATTTCCCTTCTATACCTATTTTATTGAGAGTTTTTATCAGGAATGGGTGTTGCACTTTGTCGAATGCCTTTTCTGCGTCAATTGAGATGACCATGTGCTTCTTTTCTTTTATTTATGTGGTTGATTATATTGAATGATTTTCTAATGCTGAACCATCCTTGCATACCTGGTATGAATCCCACTTGGTCATGGTGTATTATTTTTTTGATATGATGCTGAATTCTATTGGCTAGAATTTTGTTGAGAATTTTTGCATCTATTTTCATGGGAGATATTGGTGTGCAATTTTTTTTTTTTGTGGTGTCTTTGCTTGGTGTTGGTATCTCAGTTATGCTGGCTTCATAGAATAAATTCGAAAGTATCGCTTCTTTTTCTATGTTCTGAAATAGTTTGAGTAGTACTAGTGTAAGCTCTTCTCTGAAAGTTTGGTAGAATTCTCCAGTGAAGCCATCTGGGCCAGGGCTTTTTTTTTTTTTTTTTTTGCTGGGAGTTTTTTTTTTTTAATTACCTTTTCAATCTCTTCTCTTGTTATGGGTCCGTTCAGATTTTCAACATCATTTTGTGTTAGTTTGGATAGGTGGTGTGTTTCTAGAAATTTGTCCATTTCCTCTAGGTTTTCAAATTTGTTGGAGTATAGTTTTTCATAATATTCTGTTATGATCCTTTTTATTTCAGTTGGTTCTGTTGTAATGTCCCCCATTTCATTTCTTATTTGGGTTGTTTGCATCCTGTCTTGTTTTTCTTTTGTTACTTTGGCCAGTAGTTTGTTAATCCTTTGAAATAATCAACTTTTGTTTTTTTGGTTGACTCTTTCTTTTGTTTTTCTAGTCTCTATTTCATTTAGTCTGTTCTAATCTTTATTATATCTTTTCTTCTGGTGGTTGTAGGCTTCTTTTGTTGTTCTCTTTCTATTTGAGTTGTGTAGTTAATGTTTTGATTTTGTCCCTTCTTTTTTGATGTGTGCATCTATTGCTATAAATTGACCTCTGAGAACTGCCTTTGCTGTATCCCAAAGGTTTTGGTATGATATGTTTTCATTCTCGTTTGATTCTAGGAATTTTTTGATTCCATCTCTGATTTCTTCTATTACCCAGTGGTTTTTAAGCAGGATGTTGTTCAGTTTTCATGTAACTGGTTTTTTTCCTTACTCTTCCTGTTGTTAATTTCTACTTTGATGGCATTGTGGTCGGAGAAGATACTTTGTATTATCTCAATGTTTTGGATTTTGTTGAGGGTTGCTCTGTGGCCTAAGATATGGTCTACTCTAGAGAACATTCCCTGTGCATTGGAAAAGAATGCATACTTTACAGCTGTTGAGTGGAGTGTTCTATATATTTCTATGAGGTTAATTTGGCTGATAGTGTCATTTAGACTTTCTGTATCTTTGTTAAGTTTCTTTCTAGATGTTCTGTCTTTTAAGGAGAATGGTGTGTTGAAGTCTCCTACTATTATTGTGGAACAGTTGATTTCTCTTTTCATTGTTGTTAGAGTTGGTTTTATGTATTTTGGAGCCCTGTCATTTGGTGTTTATATTTATTATGGCTATGTCTTCATGATGGATTGTCCCTTTGACCATTGTATAGTGCCCTTCTTTTTCTCTTATGGTGGATTTTGTTTTAAAGTTTATTTTTTCTGAGATTAGTATTGCCACTCCTGATCTTTTTTGGTGATTGTTTTCTTGATATATTTTTTTCATCTTTGATTTTTAATAAATTTACATCTTTGTTTCTAAGGTGAGTCTCTTGTAGACTGCATATTGATGGATCCTTTTTTTATCTATTTTGTCACTCTCTGTTTCTTTATGGGTGCATTAGGCCACTTATGTTCAGTGTAATTATTGATACTTGTAAGTTTATTGCTGTCATTTTGTAGTGCTTTTTTTTTGTGGTGCTGACGTTTTCTTTGTTTATCTTACTCTCCTGTGCTGAATTCCTTTTGTCTGTAGATTTTTTTTCATTTCTTTTGCTTTCATAGGTTTTTTTTTTACTGACACTTTATGTTTTTCTTCTTTATTTTGATGAGTAGATTTGTTAATTTTCTTTGTGGTTACCTTGAAATTTACCCTTATCTTCCTAGGTTTGAAACAATCTATTCTTACTTGGTATTCCCTTGCCTTTCTCTCCATTAGAAAGTTCTATACCTACACCATTAATTCCCTGTTTTATTGTTTCGAAGTTGTTGTCATTTACAGATTGACCGCTTTGGTTCCCTGTTGTAAGTTTTAGTTTTGTTTATCCTTGAGAGTTCATTATCTAGGTTGGTGTCTGGCTGATGCTGTCTTGTGTTCTAGATTCAGGTTGTTGTGTTATGTTGTTGGTTCTCTAAACAAAAGACTCCCTTTAATAATTCTTTTAAGTTTGGTTTGATTTTTACATATTCCCTTAATTTCTGTTTATCTGGAAATATCATAATTTCACCATCATATTTGAACGAGAGTTTTGCAGGGTATGTTATTCTTGGTTGGCAATTTTTTTTCTTTCAAGGTTTTTATATATGTCATCCCACTGCCTTCTTGCCTGCATGGCTTCTGCTGAGTAATCAGAGCTTAGTCTTTTTGTTTCCCCTGTGTATGTGTCTTTGTTTTTCTTGAGCTGCTCTCAGGATTCTTTCTTTGTCTTTGGTTTTATCAAGTGTGATTGTGATATGCCTTGGTGATTTTCTTCTGGGGTCTATTTTATATGGGGTTTGTTGAGCTTCTTGGATGGTCACCTTTTCATCTTTCATGATATTATGAAAGTTATCTGTCAGCAATTCTTCAATGACCCTCTGTGTGTTTTCTGTTTTCTCCCCCTGTTCTGGAACTCAGATCACTCACAAATTTTTGCTTTTGATTATATCCCACATAATTCTCAGGGTTTCTTTAGGTTTCTTCATTCTTCTTCTGATTGTTACTCAAAGTGTTATCCAAGTGTTTGTCTTCAATTTCGCTGATCCTGTCTTCCATCATTTCAAACCTGCTCCTCAGCCCTTCTATGACACTGTCCATTTCTGAAATCTTGTTGTTTATCTTTTGGATTTCTAATTTTTGTTTTTGTAGGATTTCTGGTTGTGAATTTATTCTGTAATTTTTTTCCTGTATTATTTTCCTGAATCCTTCCTTTTTTGTCAGTATTTTCCATGAATTTATCTATTTTTTCCTCATTTTTGTCTGCTTTTTGCTTCAACTCTTGGATAACTCTGAATATGAGAGATATGAATTCCTTAACAGTTAGTTCTAGTGCCTTTTCTTCTACTGGGAAGTCATCTGGTGTTTTGTTTTGAACTCTTACTGGAACCATCCTTTCCTTTTTTAAATATGTTTGATATTGTCTGCTGTCTTCAGGACATTCAGTAGTTATTTTCTTCATTTATTTATTGTAGATTTGATTGTGTCATCCTCTTTTTGTTTTATTTGATTGTGTCTGAGTAGGAGGGCTGTGCATTCTTCATTGTTTGCTCTTCTGTAGGCATGATACTTTTCACCTCCTTGTCAAATGGGTAGGGCCAGTCACTCAGCTACGGTGCAGCAGGGCAGGTCCAGATGAAAGGGTAGGCCTGGGTTGAGTTGTTTGTGGCATGTACTGGGGCTGACAGGGCCAGCCTGGGGTCATTTTAGGGCAGGTTGCTGTAGGCTGTGCCTGTGCTGCTTGGGAGTGTGATGTTCAGTGCAGAGTGTAGGTAGGCAGGAAGGAGGGAAGAGGTTGTGATGTGTGGAGCTAAGATGGGTATGGGAAAGAAGATAGAGAGGAGAGAGGAACAGGAGCCAAAACAAGAAACAAAGTCCTGAGGGAACTTTTCATTGGAGTGGAGAGACAAGTAATTGAGAAATGAAGAAAAACAAAAAGGAAAAAAGTAAAAGACAAAAAAAGGGAGTAAAATTAATTTTAAAAAAGGAAATTCCCCCAGAGATTCCATCAGTGACTAGGGAAGTGGCTTCCAGGCCTCGGGGCACAGCTCATCTAGAAGGGGCGGACATGGCACACAGTGCCAAGTATTCAGGAGACAGAAAAAGAAGGTAAGTAGAGAGAGATGGGAATCTGAGAAATGAAGAAAGATAAAAGGAAAAAAAATACAGTAATAAAAAAAGAAAAGAAAAAAAGCCCCCAGAGATCCCACCAGTGCAGCTGTGCAGGCCAGGGAAGTGGCTCCCAACCCGAGCAGTACAGCCTGGCTAGAAGGGGCAGAGATAGCACACAGTGCCAAGTATTCAGGAGACAGGAAAAGAAGGTAAGTAGAGAGAGACTCGAGAAACTGAGAAATGAAGAAAGACAAAAAGGAAAAAAGAGAAAGAAAAAAAAAAAAAAAAGAAATGCCCCCAGGCATCCCACTGGCTTGGCTATGGAGACCTGGGAAGTGCCTTTCAAGCCTTGCAGTATAGCCCCGCTAGAAGGGGCTCCCACACCTCAAAAAGAAAAAGAAAATAAACAAACAAAATGCCTTAGAGATCCCATCAGTGTGATGGTGGGGACTGGGGAAGCAGTCCCCCGGATTAGTGACACTTCACAGCCTGTCAAGAAGTAGCAAAGACAGCACATGGAGCCAGGTGTTTGAGAGAAAGGAGAGGGAGGAGGTGAGAGGCAGGGAAGAAACCAAAAGAAGCCAAAAAAAAAAAAAGCAACACCAGCAACAACAAAATGGCACTGAAGGAGCCGGCAGGCGTGGGCAGGATGAATCCAAGTGGCACTGGGAAGTTGTGGAGGCCAAGCAGGAGGAAGAAGGGTGGGGAATGGGAAAGCATATATTTCTGGTTGCTGGGTGCTCCGTCTCCTGCTGGGGGATCCATGAAGCTGCTTTCCCATACTCCCTGCCTGCTGATCTCCAGCAAGAGTCCAAGATGGTGAATCCATGCTGCATTAGCTGATAGGGGACCTCCACTCATATCTCTCCTCGCTTTCTGTTCTCTTGTCAGTTTCGTATTCCATTTAGTGCTTGGTTGAGTTCTTTATCTCTTCATTTGACATTTAGGGTTCCAGGATTGACGTTTGTGTCTGTTTTACTTAGTTTTTTGGGTCTTTCCTATGGAGGGTCAGCATGGTTCTTCTATCTATAGCACCATGTTGGCTCTGCCTCCCCTGGAATTTCTCTTCTATGTGAATTTAGCCCCATCCTTTGCCTCCATCAAAAGTAATTAAGAAAAAAAAGTAAATAAAAGAGTATCATTTTTGACTCATAAAATTGGTGAAGATAATAATACCCAGTGTTAGTGAGGATGTAGGAAATGCACTCTTACACACTGCTCATGGCAATAAACATTGGTACAACCTTTCTGGAAGGCACTTTGACAATATATTTTTAAAAAGGTTTGAAATTGTTTTTGACCTTTATTCCAGTAGTCCCACTCCTAAGATTTCATCCAAAGGAAACAATCAGGGATGTAAACAAAGGTTTCTATATATGGATTACTCAATAAATGGTATTGAGACCGCTATCTGTCAATTTGGAAAGAAATACATTTAGATTCCTATCTTGTACCATATTCAAAAATTTCACAGACTTGAGATATAAATGTAAAAAGTAACCTATAAAAGTATTATAAGAAAATATAGACTATTTGTATAATTTCTCTTTGGTTTTCTGAAGGTTTATTTTTATAACACCTTGTTTTTATTTTAGATCTCTGAGGATACATGTTTAATGTGCGTTTTCTTCTGCTATCTCCATTACTGCCCCATTTCCTCTGTTTTTTTATTTTGTTTTTGTTTTTTTGTCTTTCATCTAGGAGGCTTTCCTATAGGGGCAAGACTTGTTAACTGGTGAATGTTGCTGCAAGACGATTGGGTGAGAATCTGGCTATTTCATTGGGGGACCCCAAAATGACATTTTCTATAGGTCTTTTTTCTGAGGGCTGTTCAATTTCTTAAGAGATAAATACTCCAAAATCTTGCCTGGAAAACATGCACCTGGTTGCTGGTGTTTTGGGGGACAACCTATTCGGGGGTAGGGATGCTTAGTGTGTAGACTTTCATTTAATTTCCCTATTTTCAATATGACACCTGTCTTAGTCATCTAGTACTGCTATAAAAGAAATACCACAAGTGGATGGCTTTAACAAAGAAAAGTTTATTTCTGCACAGTAAAGTAGGCTAGAAGCCCAAATTCAGGGCATCAGCTCCAGGGGAAAGGTTTTTCTGTCTGTCGGCCGTCTCTTCCCCTGGACTAGGAGCTTCTCCACGCAGGGACTCTGGGTCTAAAGGACACGCTCTGCTCCCAGCACTGCTTTCTTGGTGGCATGAGGTCCCCCACTCTCTGCTTGTTTCCCTTCCCTTTTATCTCTGGTAAGATAAAAGGTGGTTCAGGCCACACCCCAGGGAAACTCCCTTTACATTGAATCAGGGATGTGACCTTAGTAAGGGTGTTACAATCCCACCCTAATCCTCTTTAACATAAAATTACAATCACAAAATGGAGGACAACCACACAATACTGGGAATCATGGCCCAGCCAAACTGATATACACATTTTTTGGGGGACATAATTCAATCCATGACAACACCCTTCTACTACCTTTCGCTTTACCTGGGGTATCTGGGCCTGGGGCTTCTGTGGATTAATTTTCTTTGACTTAACTTCTAGTCTCCTGTCAGAGTAGGGAAAGGGTATTTTCTTGGCCGAGCAGGATTGTAGAAGCGACCCAAGCATGGTATAACAGCACCTTACACATGCATTCGACCAAACCCTCTATTTTCAGCTTCTTGACTCACCCCTGCCTTCCTTGGTCATTTGGTCTCTAATTCCTGAGCTTTCCCAGCATTCTGCAGCATGGCATTCCCCTCTACAGGCACTTGCTCTTCAGCTATTTCAGTTCTGCTAACCTCCATCTGCTTTTCATCTTCCAAAAATGTGTTGGCATAGCTTGTCTGTTACTGCCTTCACTCCTGTTCTCTTTGTCCTTTAAAACATTCATTTTATCTCAGCTTAGTGCAGTTTAAGAAGAGATGATAGATAAACACATATTTATTCTGTCATATTTAATGGAAAGTTCTCCAATTCTATTTATTAAAATGAAAAATTCACATACTTGTTGACCTTGAAATATCACTTTTGAGAATTTACTTGTCAGAAATAAAAGTACCAGTATGTAAAAGTAAGTATAAAAGGGTGTTTACTGCAATATTGTTTGTAATGGTAACAACCAAAATGTTCACTACGAAGAATGTAGTTACATTAATTATATATCTATACTGTAGACTACTATCCAGTCATTAAAATGAATAAGACATATTGACTTGGAAAGCTGTCCAAGATATATTGCTAAGTAAAACAGAAAGCTATAGTGACTGTATTTTTGTGAAAGAAAATAAACTCTCACTATGTATTTATATGTTTGCATATGTGAAGAAGAAAGTAGGGAAGGTTCACACTAAAATTCTAACAGTGGTTACATTAAGGGGGTGGCAGTGGAATAAACTCTTAATTTTACTTTAGGTAGATTTTTGTTGGAGTCTCTGGGTGGAGCAAACTATTAAGTGCTTGACTGCTAGCCGAGAGATGCCTCAGAAGAAAAGCCTGGTGATCTGCTTCTGAAAGGTCACAACCTTGAAAACCCTATGGAGCAGTTCTACTCTGCACATATGGGGTCACCTGAGTTGGAATCGACTTGACAGAAATTCACAACAGTTTAGAGTTATTTGAATTGTTTCAATGAACCTATGTTGCTTTTGTAATTCAAATGACAAAAAAATACTAAAAAAAGGTGCAGGTATAAGAATGTTCACTGCAGTATTATTTGTAATAGTGAAAAACTGGAAGAAAGGCCTGGCAAACAGAAAAAAAATCTAGTCATTGAAAACCCTGGCCTCCATCTTCAGCCTGGGAGGCTGGCTTCAATCATTATCACCATGCTTCTTACTCCTTTAGCCACACCTGTTCTGTAGAATCCTAAGCCAGGAAAAGTCCAAGTTCCCACCACCTCTCTGCTCAACACAGGCTGTTGAAAAAAAAAATCACACAGTTATGCAATTTGGAGCCAATACACATTTATAGTTTCCCGTTCTCAGCTGAGCCCTCAGCTGAGCTGCCCAACAACTCAGTCCCTAGGCAGCTCATGTTTTAATTTCTTAGTGGCTATTCCACATTTCCACTTTTCTTCTCAATCTCTTGATTCCACCCTCTCTCTTCTCATTCTTGGAAGTTGACCTTGTCTCCTACTTGCCTGACAACATGAAAATAGTTAGATAAGACCTCCCTGAACATCCTCTTTTGCCACCTATAATCTTAAATTTAGCTGGACCCATTAACTTCTCCTTTCCTTTTGTCTCAATGGAGGAGGTACAGCTTTTCCTGTTCAGAATATATATCTCTACCCAAGCTCTGGATTCCATTCTATCCTGCTTCTTCAGGCATTTATGTGATCAATTATCCTCCCTTATCCTCCCACCATACACACACTTCTCTATCTTTAAAAAAAATGTTTACTGTGGTGAAATATATTTGCTTAGTGTGTCCTAGTTTCTTGTTTTGTTTTGATATGCCCAAATAGCCAAATAGGCTGGTCATGTGAGCTAGTTTGATTACTGGTGTCTTTGAAGGTCTCACGTCCTGTCTCCAGGTGGCTAGAACTGCTACTAGGTATGTGAGCCCAGGAGTCTATTTACTTTTCTTGTGTGGATTCAGCTCAAGAGTCTAGGTAGTTGGTCACTGAGTGTGTGGTGTAGGCTCTCACCTATAGTCCTAGACTGGCAGGGATGATTGGAGTAGGCACAAGTATCTGGCTGCAGTAGGAGATCATGCGCTGATCAAGGCAGGAGGCTGACTGCTGCCCCTGAGTGTCTGGGTGGAAGGTATGTCCCTGTTCCCTAGAGCGCATAGGTGGGTGGGTTTTGCAGCCGGTCTATGGGCACCAAATGCTGTTGGCTGTAAGAGCTGGGAGTAACCACTTATTCTTGGACCCCTGTTGCAGGGGCTAGGTGGAGAGGGTGGAGCCATCAGTCCTCAGGCCCATGATGCAAGTAGGTGAGGACCCGGCTTAATGGGCAGGGCAATGTCAAATGTCACAAATCTTCCATTCCCCCTTATAGCTGATACAGATGAAAATAAGCTTCAGGTATATACCCTGTTGTACTGTGCTAATGACAGCCTACACTGTTGAAATGGGCCCACACAGGTCTATGCAGAGGTGAAAGGCATTCAAAGTCCGTGGACCTCTTATGCCTGTGCCTAGGCAAAGGAGATGTGCCCGCCCTGAGTTCCCGGCTTAGGGGAGCTGGCAGATTATTTTTTCCTGTTTGTTATTTTCTTCCCTCTCCAAAGCTGGGAGAATGGCTCAGAGCACGCTATGGGTCCTGCTTCTGGCCCAGGGGGCTCAGCAACCCTTGAAGCCAGACCAGAACCAGAGCAGAGTGGGGAGGGGGCAGGTAAATGGGAGAGAGGTACTTTCTAAAAGGAGTTTTTTTTTTTAATCTGTGCAGTAGGTTAGACCCTTGTACTTATCTTTTGCTGATTGAGCGCTGTTTCTCACTGGTTCTGGAAGCTTGAGCAGACTCTCTGTGCCTCGTTCTCTTCCGATGTGGAAAACACATCCTGAGCACCACTGCTTGCCTCATTCCTCGTGTGCCAGCCGATTCCACCTGCAGGGTACTGGGGCCTGCCAGGTCAGGTCTGGCAACTCCTCACTGCTTCTAAATGGCCTCTCCCTCCCCCTGCCACTCAGTCTGATTCCTCGACTTTGTCTTTCATGTTCAGGGCTTCTAAGTTGTCATATATAATTGATTCACTTGTTTTTTCCGGTCTTTGTTGTAAGAAGGACCACAAGAAGCGTCTGACTACTCTGCCATCTTAGCCCTGTCTTTGTGGTAAAATATATATAATGTAAGATTCAACATTTAACCATTTTAAGAGTATTAATTACATTCATAACATTGTGCACTCATCACTACTATTTCCAAAAGTTTTTCATCACCCCAAAGAGAAAGTCTGCACCCATTAAGTAATAAGTCCCACTTCCCCTCCCCTCTAGGCCCAGGAAGAAACTAATCTACTTTAGCCTCTATGTGTTTGTTCTAGATATTTCATATAAATGGAATCATACAATATTTGTCCTGTTGTGTCTGACCTATTTCACTCAACATAATGTTTTCAAGATTCATCTAGGGTATAAAAAAGCCAAACCAAACCCTTTGTTGTCGAGTTGATTCCGACTCATAGCAACCCTATAGGACAGAGTACAACTGCCCCATAGGGTTTCCAAGGAGCGGCTGGTGGATACAAACTGCCTACATTTTGGTTAGCAGACGAGCTCTTAACCACTACGCCACCAGGGTTCCATTCATGGTATAGAATTATCATAATTTAATTTCTCTTTATGACTGAATAATATTGCATTGTATGTATATAACATATTTTGTTTATCCATTAATCTGTTGATGGACACTTGGATTTTTTCCACCTTTTGGCTATTGTGAATAATGCTGCAATGAACATTGGTGTACAAGTATCTGTTTGAGTTTCTGCTTTCAGTTCTTTTGTGTATATACCTAGGAGTGAAATTGCTGGATCATATGGTAATTCTGTGTATAATTTTTGGAAGAACCACCAAACTATTTTCCACAGTGGCTGCACCATTTTACATTCCCATCAGATACGGGTGAGGGTTCCAATTTCTCAATACCCTGGCCAACACTTGTTAGTTTTCATTTTTTCTGGTAATAGCCATCCTAGTAGGTGTGAAGTGGATTTGATTTGCATTTCCCTTATGATTAATGATGATAAGCATCTATTCATGTGATTATTGTCCACTCGTGCACATTGTTTGGAGAAATGCCTATTCAAGTCCATTGTGCATTTTTAAATTGGATTTTTTTGTTGTTGTTGAGTTATAAGAGTTATTTATATATTTTGGATATTAAACCCTTATCAGAAATACGATTTGGTAATATTTACTCACATTCTATAGGCTGTCTTTATCACTTTCTTGACAATATCTTTTGGTGCACAAAAAGTTGTTAATTTTGATGAAGTTTAATTTATTTATTATTTCTTTTTTTGCTCATGCTTTTGGTATTGTATCTAAGAATCCATTTCCTGACACAAGATCCTGAAGATTTACTCCTCTGTTTTATTTTGAGAGTTTCATGGTTTTATCTCTTATGTTTTTATATTATTTTATCTATCAGTTTGTCGTACTGTGGTGGCTTGTGTGTTGCTGTGATGCTGAAAGCTATGCCACCGGTATTTCAAAAACCAGCAGGGTCACCCATGATGGACAGGTTTCAGTAAAGCTTCCAGACTAAGACAGACTAGGAAGAAGGACCTGGTGGGCTACTTCCAAAAAACTTTGGCCAGTGAAAACTTTATGGATAGCAGTGGAATATTGTCTGATATAGTGCTGGAAGATGAGTCCCTCAGGTTGGAAGACACTCAAAATACGACTGGGGAAGAGCTACCTCCTCAAAGTAGAGTCAACCTTAATGACGTGGTTGGAGTCAAGCTTTTGGGACCTTCATTTGCTGATGTACCACGACTCAAAATGAGAAGAAACAGCTACAAATGCCCATTAGTAATCAGGATGTGGAATGTATGAAGTATGAATCCAGAAAAATTTGGAAATAGTCAAAAATGAAATGTAATGCCTAAAGATTGATATCTTAGGCATTAGTGAGCTGAAATGGACTGGTATTGGCCATTTTGAACCAGATAATCATACCGCCTACGAGGCTGGGAATGACAAATTGAAGAAGAATGGTGTTGCATTTATTGTCAAAAAGAACATTTCAAGATCTATCCTGAAGTACAATGCTGTCAGTGTTAGGATGATATCCTTATGCCTACAAGGAAGACCAATTAATATGACTATAATTAAAATTTGCACAACAACCATTAAAGCCAAAGAGAAAGAAATGGAAGATTTTTACCAACTTTTGCAGTCTGAAATTTATCAAACATGCAGTCGAGATACATTGATAATTACTGGTGATTGGAATGTGAAAGTTGGAAACAAAGAAGAGGGAATAGTGGTTGGAAAATATGGCCTTGGTGATAGAAACTATACCAGGGATCACATGATAGAATTTTGGAAGACCAATGACTTATTCATTGGAAATACCTTTTCTCAACAGCATGAACGACAACTATACATGTGGACCTAGAGAGATGAAATACACAGGAATTAATCAACTACATCTGTGGAAAGAGATGATAGAGAAACTCAATGTCATGAGTCAGAACAAGGCCTGAGGCCAACTGCGGAACAGACCATCAATTGCTCCTATGCAGCTTAAAGTTGAAGCTGAAGAAAATTAAAACAAGTCCATGAGAGCCAAAGTACAACCTGAATATACCCCACCCGAATTTAGAGACCATCTCAATAATAGATTTGACGTATTGAACACTAAAGACCGAAGAAGAGAGATGTTGTAGGATGACATCAAAGACATCATACACGAGGAGAGCAAAAGGTAATTAAAAAGATGGGAAGGAAAGAAAAGACCAGAATGCGTGTCAGGAAAACTCGGAAACTAGCTCTTGAATGTAGATTAGCTAAAGCCAAGGGAAGAAATGATGAAATAAAAGAAATAATGATAAAATGAAATGATGAACAGAAGATTTCAAAGAGCAGCTCCTGAAGACAAAATAAAGTATTATAATGAAATGTGCAAAGACCTAAAGTTAGAATACCAAAAGAGAAGAACTCGCTTGGCAATTCTCAAGCTAAAAGAACTATCAAAGAAATTCAAGCCTCGAATTGTAATATTGAAGGATTCTATATTTGGAAATTTGGAAGACAGCTACCTGGCCAAATGACTGGAAGAGATCCGTATTTGTGGTCATTCCAAAGAAAGGTGATGCAACAGAATGCGAAAATTATTGATCAGTATCATTAATATCACATGCAAGTAAAATTTTGCTGAATAGCATTAAAAAGCAGCTGCTGCAGTACATCGAAGGGAACTGCCAGAAAGTCAAGCTGGATTCAGAAGAGGACGTGGAACAAGGGATATCACTACTGATGTCACGTGGATCCTGGCTGAAAGCAGAGAATACCAAAAAGATGTTTACCTGTCTTTTATTGACTATGCAAAGGCATTCAACTGTGTGGATGATAACAAATTATGGATAACATTGCGAAAAATGGGAATTCCAGAACACTTACTTATGTTCATGAGGAACCTGTACACAGACCAATAGGCAGTCTTTCAAACAGAATAATGGGACACTGTGTGGTTTAAAATCAGGAAAGGTATGTCAGGGTTATATCCTTTCACCATACTTAATCAATCCATATGCTGAGCAAATAAGCACAGAAGCTGGACTATATGAAGAAGAATTGTGGCATCAGGATTGGAGGAGGACTCATTAACAAACTGTGATATGCAGATGACTCAAACTTGATTGCTGAAAGCGAAGAGGACTTGAAGCACTTACTGATGAAGATGAAAGACTACAGCTTTCATTATGGATTACACCTCAACATAAAGAAAACCAAAATCCTCAAACTGGACCAATAAGCAACATCATGATAAACGGAGAAAAGATTGAATTTGTCAAGGATTTCATTTTACTTGGATCCACAATCAATACCCATGGAAGCAGCAGTCAAGAAATCAAATGACACATTGAATTGGGCAAATCTGCTGCAAAAGACCTCTTTAAAGTGGTAAAAAGCAAAGATGTCACTTTGAGGACTAAGGTGTGCGTGACCCAAGCCATGGTGTTTTTACTCGCCTCATATGAGTGGGAAAGCTGGACAATTAATAAGGAAGACTGAAGAATTGATGCCTTTGAATTATGGTGTTGGCAAAGAATATTGAATATACTATGGACTGCCAAAAGAATGAACAAATCTCTCTTGGAAGAAGTACAGACAGAATGATCCTTAGAAGCGAGGATGACGAGACTTCATCTCACATACTTTGGACATGTTATCAAGAGGGATCAGTTCTTGAAGAAGGGCATCATACTTGGTAAAGTAGACGGTCAGCGAAAAAGAGGAAGACCCTCAATGAGATGGATTGACACAGTGGCTGCAACAATGGGCTCAAGTATAACAACGATTGTGAGGATCTCGCAGGACCCGGCAGTGTTTCGTCTTGTTGTACATAGGGTCATTATGAGTCTGAACTGACTCGAAGGCACCTAACAACAACATCTATTTTATTTAGGTCTTTGATTCATTTTGTGTTAATTTTCTTATATGCTGTGTGGTATGGATCCTACTACATCCTTTTGCATGTTGAAATCCAGTTATCTCTGCACCATGTGTTTCTTTCCTCATTGAATGTATTTGGCTTCCTTGTAAAAAATTAATTGGCCATACATGTGTGATTTTATTTCTGGATTATCAACTTTACTCCATTATTCTGTATGTCTATTTATCCTTGTAGCAGTACCAAACTATTTTTGTTATTGTTGCTTTGTAGTTAATTTTGTATTCAAGAAGTTTGAACCCTCCTACTTTTTTCTTCTTGCTCAAGAATGTTTTCCCTATTCCGGACCCCTTGAAATTCCATACGAATTTGAGGATTAGCTTTGCCATTTTTACAGAAAAGATTGTTGGAATTTTGATAGGGATTGCATTGAATCTGGAGACTGTTTTGAGTAGTATTGATATCTTAACTATATTAAGTCTTCCAATCCAAGAACACGGATGCATTTCCATTTATTTAAGTCTTCTTTAATTTATTTCACCAATGTTTTATAGTTTTCAGTGTACAAGTCTTTCACCTCCCTGGTTAAATTTATTAGATATTTTATTAATTTAGGTGCTAGTGTAAATGGGATAGTTTTCTTAATTTCCTTTTCTTATTGTTCATTGCTGGTTAATGGAAACACAACAGATTTTTGGGTTGTTGATCTAGTACCTTGCAACTTTCCTGAATTCATTTATTAGCTCTGGTTGTTTTCTTGTGGAATCTATGAGATTTTCTAAA
Source organism: Trichechus manatus latirostris (assembly GCF_000243295.1). NCBI lineage: Eukaryota > Metazoa > Chordata > Mammalia > Sirenia > Trichechidae > Trichechus > Trichechus manatus. The sequence continues at coordinate 14,579,765 of NW_004443996.1, forward strand.
TATAGGATCATATCCTCTCTGAATAGAGATAGTTTTACATCTCCCTTCCTGATTTTTATGCCTTTTATTTCTTTTTCTTGCCTAATTGCTCTGGCTAGCACTCCAGTATAATGTTGAATAGCAGTGTTGAATATGGGCGTTCTTGTCTCTTTCCCGATCTTAGAGGGAAATTTTCCAGTCTTTCACCACTGAGTATGATGGTACCAAAAAAACCAAACCTATTGCCATCGAGTTGATTTTGACTCATAGTGACCTTATAGGGTGTTCAAGGCTGTAAATCTTTATGGAGGCAGACTGCCACATCTTTCTGCCACGGAGCAGCTGGTGGGTTCATACCACTGATCTTTTGGTTAGCAGCTGACTGCTTTAACCACTGAGCCAGTTGTGGGTTTTTCATAAAGGTCCATTACCATGTAGAGGAATTTCCCATCAGTTTGTGGTTTACTGAGTGTTTTTATTATGAAAAGGTGCTAGATTTTGTCAAATGCCTTTTCTGCATCAATTGAGATGATCATGTTGTTTTCCTTCATTCTATTAATGTGGAGCATTACATTGATTGCTTTTCTTTTATTGAACCACCCTTGCGTTCCTGTGTAAATCTCAATTGGTCAGGGTATATAATCCTTTGAGTATGCTGTCAAATTCAGTTTGCCAATATTTTGTTCAGGATTTTTGCATTTATATTCACAAGGGATATTGGCCTGTAGATTTCTTTTCTTGTGGTGTCTTTATCTGGCTTTATTATCATGATAATGTTGGACTCATAGAATGAGTTAAGAAGTGATTTCCCTTTGTCATGGATTGAACTGTGTCCCTTCAAAATATGTGTCAAATTGAGTAGGCCATGATTCCCAGTATTATGTGGTTGTCCTCCGTTTTGTGACCTGATGTAATTATCCTCCATTTTGTGATGTGTTGTAAATCCTAACCTCTATATGTTAATGAAGCAAGATCAGTGTGGTGTGTATCTTGAGTCACAGCCTTACAAGAAGGTGTGACTCAAGTTGTACCTTTACTCAAGTTACACCCTTACTAAGTCACACTCTTACTCAAGACACACCATTGCTTGAGTTACACCTTTCATCTTACAAGAGATAAAAGGAGAGAGAAGTGAGCAGAGAGGGAATGGAACTTACTATCACCAAGTGAGAAGAATCAGGAGTGTAGCATGTCCTTTGGACCCAGGGTTCTTGTGCTGAGAACCTTCTAGACCCGGGGGATGATTGATGCCAAGACACATGGAGATCTCTAAAGAACATCGGGCCCACAAATGTTGAAAGGAGACAAGGACCTTCCCCCAGAGCCAACAGAGACAGAAAACCTTCCCTAGAGCTGGTGCCCTGAAATCAGGCTTCTAGACTTTTAAACTGTGAAAAAATAAATTTCTGTTTGTTAAAGCCATCCACTTGTAGTATTTGTGTTACAGAAGCACTAGATAACTAAGACAGAATATGGTATCAGAAGAGTGGGGTGCTGCTCTAACTGATACCTGAAACGTGGAAGCAGTTTTGGAATTGGGTAATGAGTAGAGGCTGTAAGAGTTTTGAGGTGCCTAATAATAAAAGCCTAGACTGCCTTGAAGAAACTGTTGGTAGAATTATGGACGTCAAAGGCAATTCTGGTGAGGGCTCAGAAGGAAGTGAGGAAAGCTATATATAAATCTCTGTCATCTTAGAGAATACATATGGTGCCAGCAACAGAATTTTGCTAGAAATGTGGATGTTAAATGTGCTTCTGGTGAGGCTTTAAAAGAAAATGATGAACATTTGATTTGACAGTGGAGGAAGGGCAATTCTTTTTAAGGAGTGGCAAAGAACTTGTCTGAATTATGTTCAAATGTTTGGTGGAAGGTAGAACTTGTAAGTGATGAACCTGGATATCAGGCAATGAAATTTCTAAGATCTTAAAGGGGCCATGTGGTTTCTCCTTGCCACTTGTAGTAAAATGCAAGAGGGTAGAGATGTACTTAAAAATGAACTGTGCAAAATGAAAACAGAATTTAAGATTTGGAAAATTCTGTTTTACAAACTAAGGAAGTGTGTCCTAGAATGTTCGCCAAGGACATGGCTGCACAATCTTTTGTTAAAGAGATTAAGCCTATGACTGATGGATCTAACCAATTACCACAACAGAAAACCCATCAGCTTTGACTGAAGGGGACAGAGAAATAATGAAAGGAAAGAACATTGTCTGCCTCTTAGAATTCTACAGGCAGGAAACAGGCCAAAGGAGCTACATCTGTTATACTTCAAAAAAAGAAAAGGACTATCCCTGGGGCAGCTCAGAAATCAGCAGAAATATTGGAAGAGGCATGGGAAGCAGGGCCTTCTCGTTTTCAAAGGGTGGGGCCACGGTCTCCTAGGTTTCAAAGAGTCCCACCGTCACTAACTCAGTTCCTTAGTGTGGGGTTGCTGTTAAGATAGTACAGGAGGATGAGGTCACCGCCCAGAGCTGAGGGGGTGGGGCTGCCATGCTCAAGGGGCAGATGAATGGGGCCCCGCCAAGGCCAAGGGGGTTGGGTTGCCACTCAGATGGACTGGGAGAATGGGGCTGCCCAAAGCTGAGGGAGCAAAGTTGCAGTCCCAGTGGGCCTGGAAGGCAGAGCTGAAGCCCAAGTTCTAGTGACCTCCACCCAGAATCCAGAGAGCATGGCCAATGCCCAGAGTCTGTAGGGCAGGACCGTTGCCTAGATGATCTCAGAGAATAGAGGATTATTTTAAAGACTTGAGAGCTAATATAAATTTTTCTGCTGGGTTTTGGACTTGCTTGGTGCCCGTTTTTTCTTCTTTCCCTCCAATTTCTCCCTTTTGTAATGAAAATGTCTACCTTGTGCCTATTCCACCACTGTACTTTGGAAACAGATAACTTGTAGTCTAGATTTCACAGTTTCACAGATGAGAGGAATTTTGCCCCAGGATGGAATATGCCTAATGTCTCACTCATATTTGTTTTAGATGATCCAGAAGATGAGATTTTGGACTTGGAGTAGATTTAAGACTTTTGGGCTAATATGATGGGGTGAATGTGTTTTACATGTGGCAAGGACATGAATTTGGGGGGGGGGCAGGGAGTGGAATGTCATGGATTGAATTGTGTCCCCTCAAAATATGTGTCAACTTGGCTAGACCATGATTCCCAGTATTTTGTGGTTGTCCTCCATTTCGTTATCTGATGTACTTATCCTCCATTTTGTGATGTGTTGTAAATCATAACTTCTATATGTCAATGAGGCAGGATCAGTGTGGAGTGTATCTTGAGTCACAGCCTTACAAGAGGATGTGACTCAAGTTACCCTTATTCAAGTCACACCCTTACTCAAGTCCCACCCTTACACAAGTCACATCCTTGCTTGAGTCACACCTTCTATCTTACAAGAGATAAAAGGATAGAGAAGAGAGCAGAGAAGGGAGGGAACTCACTACCACCAAGAAAGAAGAGCTGGGAGTGGAGCACGTCCTTTGGACCTGAGGTCCCTGCACTAAGAACCTCCTAGACCCAGGGGAAGATTGATGCCAAGGCACATGGAGATCTCCAAGGAACTCTGGGCCCACAGATGTTGAAAGAAGACAAGGAACTTCCCCTAGAGCCACCAGAGAAAGAACGTTTTTCCTTAGAGTTGGCGCTCTGAATTCGGACTTCTAGCCTCCTAAACTGCGAGAGAATAAATTTCTTTTTGTTATAGCAAAACTAGATAACTAAGACACCCCTGTTCTATTTTTTTGAAGAGTTTCAGAGTAATTGTTGTTAATTCTTCTTTAAATGTTTTGTAAAGTTCACCAGTGAAGCTATCTGATCCTGGATTTTCTTTGTTTTGAAATTTTTAATTATTTATTAGATCTCTTCACCTGTTATAGGTCTGTTGATATTTTCTCTTTCTTCTTGAGTCAATTTAAGTAATTTGTGTGTCTAGGAATTTTCCCATTTTATGTAGATTACCTAACTTGTTAACATGTAATAGTTTATAATATTCTCTTATAATCCTTTATTACTTCTATATGGTTAGTGCCAATGTCCTCACATTTATTTCTTATTTTAGTTATTTGTGTCTTCTCTCTTTTTTCCTTTGGCAGTCTAGCTAAAATTTTGTCAATTTTATTTATCTTTTCAGGCAACCAATTTTTGGTGTCATTGATTCTCTATTATGCTTCTATCCTCTTTCATTTATCCTGTCTATTCTTTATTGGTTCCTTTCTTCTGGTAGCTTTGGGCTTAGTTTGCTCTTCTTTTTTAGTGCCAAAAATGTGTAAAGTTAGGTTATTGATTTGATATCTTTTTTTCTTTTTTAATATAGTTGTTTATCACTATAAATTTCCCTCTGAGCTCCGCCTTCACTGCATCCCATGTTTTGGTATATTATGCTTTCATTTTCATTCGACTCTAAGTATTTTCTGATATTTCTTTTGATATGTTCCTTGACCCATTGGTTGTTTAATAGTGTGTTGTTTAATTTCTACATATTTGTGCATTTATTATTTCCTTCTGTTGTTAATTTTTAATTTCATTCCATTGTGGTTGTGAAAGATGCTTTGTATGATTTCAATCTTTCAAAATTTGTTGAAACTTGTTACGTCACCTAACATATGGTCTAACCTGAAGAATGACTCAAGTATAGTGGAGAAGAAGTGTATTGTGCTGTTGTTTTATATATGTGCAGTATTTTATAAATTTTTTTAGGTCTACTTGGTTTATTTCCCCTATTTCCTAATTGATCTTCTTTATAGATGTTCTGTCTCTTATTTAAGTGGTGTGTTGAAGTCTCCAGATATTATAGAACTATTACTCCCTTCAATTCTGTCAATGTTTCCTACATATATTTTGGGGATCCACTGTTAGATGCATATATATTTATCATTGCTATATTTTCTTGATGTATTGACCCTCTTCTTCTTACACAATGTCCTTCTTTATCTCTTATAACATATTTTGACTTAAAGTCTATTTTGTCTAATATCAGTATAGCTACTTCAGCTCTCTTTTGATTGCTATTTGAATGGAATATTTTTTTCATTCTTACATTTTCAACCTATTTGTGTCTTTGGGCCTACGATGTGTCTCTTGTAGACAACATATAGACGGATCATTTTCTTCATTCATTCTGCCACTCTCTGCTGTTTGACTGGAGAGTTTAATCCATTTATACTTAAAGTAATTGCCAATAAGGAAGCATGCATTTCTGCCATTTTGCTATTTGGGTTTTGTGTGTGTGTGTGTGTGCGCGCACGTATGTGTCTTATAGCTCCTTGTCTTAGTTATCTAGTGCTGCTATAACAGAAATACCACAAGTGGATGGCTTTAACAAAGAGAAATTTATTTCTTCACGGTAAGATAGGCTGAAAGTCTAAATTCAGGGCGTCAGCTCCAGGGGAAGGCTTTTTCTCTCTCTCGGCCTTCTCATCAGTGTTCCCCCAGACTAGGAGCTTCTCGGCACAGGGACCCCGGTCCAAAGGACGCGCTCTGCTCCCGGCACCGCCTTCTTGAAGGTATGAGGTCCCCCTGTCTCACTGCTCACTTCTATCTTTTATATCTCAAGAGATTGCCTCAGGACACAATCCAGTCTTGTAGATCAGGTCCTGCCTTACTAACACAACTGCCACCCATCCTCCCTCATTAACATCATAGAGGCAAGTTTACAACATGCAGGAAAATCACACAGTACCAGGAATCATGGCCTAGCCAAATTGATACACACATTTTTGGGGGGACATAATTCAAACCATGACACTCCTTTTTCCTCATTTATCCAATACTGCCATCACTTGCATTTAGTTGAGTTTTTGTAGTGAACTATTTTGATTCCCTTCTTTCCTTTTTTGTAAAATTTTTAGATATTTTCTTTGTGGTTACCATGAGGAACACATGTAATATTTTAAATTTATAACAACCTAGTTTGAATTGATAGCAACTTAACTTCGGTAATACACAAAAACTATTCCTATACACTCCTCCCCCAACTCTTTATGTAGTTGTTATCATAGATTACATCTTTATGCATCATGTTTCCAAAATCATAATTTTATAATTATTTTTTTTTGTGTATGTCTTTTGGAATCATGTAGGACATAGCTACTAAAGTTATAACCCAAAAATAACATGAAACTGGGCCTTATATTTGCCCATGAGATTACTTTAACAGAGATCTTTCTTTTCTACATACACCTTCAAGATATTGCCTAGTATCCTTTCAGTTCTATCTGAAGAACTCCCTTTAGTATTTCTTGTAGTGCAAATCTGGGTCGTCACAAAATCCTTCAGTTTTTCTTATCTGTGAATGTCTTAAGTTTGCCTTCATTTTTGAAAGCATATTTTGCTGGATATAGAATTCTTGGTAGACAGTAATTTTTTTTCAGCATTAAAAAAATTTAATTCCACTACCTTCTGGCCTTCAAGGTTTTTGAGAGTAAATCAGTACTTAATCTTAATGAATATCCCTAGTATGTGACATTTCTCATCTCTCTTTCTGTTTTCAGGATCCTCTCTCTATCTTTGGTATTTGAGAGTGTGATTATAATTTGTCTGGGTGTGGATCTCTTTGGCTTTATCCTATTTGGAGTTTGTGGAGCTTTCTGTATGTGTATAGTCATGTCCTTCATCAAATTTAGAAAGTTTTCTGCCATTATTTATTTAAATACCCTTTCTGTCCCTTTCTCTTTCTTTTCTCCTTCTGGGAATCCCATGATGCGTATGTTAGTTCACTTGGTGGTGTCCCACAATTCCATTAGACTTTGCTCAGCTTTCTTGATCCTTTTTTTCTTTTTGCTCTTCAGACTCAATTTTGATTTGCTTATCCTCTAATTTGCTAATTTTTTCTTCTGTGAGCTCAAGTATGCCCTTGAACCCCTCCAGAGAATTTTTCATTTCTCTTATTGTATTTTTTAGCCTCCATATTTCTTCTTGGTTCCTTTCTATAGTGTCTGTCTCTTTATTAATATTCTAAATTTATTCATTTCTTGTTTTCTGATTTATCTTAATTCTTTGTCCATGTTTTTCTTTAACTATTTAATCACATTTAATACTATTCATTTAAAGTCTTCTAAACTGTCCACTCTCCAGTCTTCCATAGAGACGATATCTCTCTCCTTATCTTGTTCTTCTGAATGGGTGATCATTTCCAGTTTCTTTTTATGCCTTGTGATTTTTTTTGGTGTTGAAACTGGGGCATTAGAATATTACAAAGTGTTAGTTTTCCCAATTTTCCTGTATACATGGTGCTTTTGAAAGTGCTAATTTCTGCAAGAAACTCCCAAGTGGGCACAACCTTCAGTGTTCGCTCACTGGTCCCTCCATGCCCTGTGAGTACTCCAGATTCAGGTCAGGCTGAGGGTTCATTCCTTCAGACAACTCCCAGATAGATCAGAACAGACACACTGAACAGTTCACTAGCAAAATCTGCCCTATTAATTGCAGAGCCTGAGATGGGGCCCTTTCTTTTGTACTTGATAGCTGTGATCCATCTCTGTTACAGCAACTTGACTGCTGCACCAGGAGGTGAAGGAGTGGGGACAGAGGAAAATAAATTTTCCTATGGTTTAAAAGTCATCTTTTTTCTTGTTTCTGTTTGTGTTTAGTTGTTGCAATCCTGTGCCTACTTTTCCAGATTTCTTACAGAGTTGAGATTAAAGATTTCTAGTTGCTTTTCTTCTTCTTTTTTTTAGTGTGATTTAGGTGAAAGTTTACAAAGCAAACTAGTTTCTCATTAAAAAGTTAATACACAAATTGTTTTGCAACATTGTTTGCCATTTGCACGATGTATCAACACTCTCCTCTTCTCCACCCCAGGTTCCCTGTTTCCATTCGTCCAATTTTCCAGTCCCTCCTGCCTTCTTGTCTTTGTTGTTGGGCTGGCGTTGTTGGGAGTTTTTTTTTATATTACATTTTCAATCTCTTCTCTTGTTATAGGTCTGTTCAGATTTTCTACCTCAGTTATACATGATTGAACTATGAAGCAAGTCCATCATGTGTGTTATTGTTTGCCCCATAGACCTGTCTAATCTTTGGCTGAAGAGTGACTTCAGTACTGAGTTAAAAGGGTGTCCATGAGCCATACTCTTGGGGTTTCTCCAGTCTCTGACAGACCAGCAAGCCTGGTCATTTTTTTTTTTTTGTGAATTTGAGTTTTGCTCTACATTTTTCTCCTGCTGTGTCTGGTACTCTCTGTTGTGATCCTTGCCAGAGCAGTTGAAGGTGGTAACTGAGCACCATCCAGTTATTCTGTGCTCAGTCTAGTGGAGGTTGTGGTCGTTGTGGTCCATTAGTCATTTGAACTAATCTTTCCCTTGTGTCTTTGATCTTCTTCATTCTCTTTTGCTCTAACCACGATGAGATCAGTAGACATATCTTAGACGGCTGCTCACAGGCTTTTTAGACCCCAGTCGCTACTCATCACAGTCAGATGTAGAACATTTTCTTTATAGGCTATGTTATGCCAATTGAGCTACATGTCCCCTGAGACCATGGTCCCCAGCCCTCAGTCCAGTAGCTCAGCTCTCAGGGTGTTTGGATGTGTCTGTGAAGCTTCCATGACTGCCCTGGTCAAGTTGTGCTGACTTCCCCAGTATCGTGTACTGTCTTACCCTTCACCCTAGTTACCACTTACCTACTATCTAGTTAGTGTTTTCCCCTCCCCAACCTTCCCCTCCCTCATAACCATCAAAGATTGTTCCTTTCTGTGTGGAAACATTTTCATGTGTTTTTATAATAGTGGTTTCATACAGTATTTATCCTTTTGTGATTGACTTATTTCATTCAGCACAATGTCCTCCAGGTTCATCCATGTTGTGAGATGTTTCACAGATTCATCATTGTTCTTTATCATTGTGTAGTATTCCATTGTGTGTATGTACCATAGTCTAGCCATTCATCTGTTGATGGGCACTTAGGTTGTTTCCATCTTTTTGCTGTTGTGAATAAAGCTGCAATGGACATGGGTGTGCATATATCTATTTGTATGATGACTCTTATTTCTCTAGGCTATATTCCTAGGAGTGGGATTGCTGGATTGTATGGTATTTCCATTTCTAGCTTTTTAAGGAAGAGCCATATGGTTTTCTAAAATGATTGCACCATTTTGCATTCCCACCAGCAGTGCATAAGAGTTCCAATCTCCATGCAACCTCTCCAACACGTGTTATTTTCTCTTTTTTTAATTTGTGCCAATAATGTTGGGGTGAGATGGTATCTCAATGTAGTTTTGATTTGCATTTTTCTAATGGCTAGTGATCACAAAGATTTCCTAATGTGTCTATTAGCCACCTGAATGTCTTCTTTGGTGAAGTGTCTGTTCATATCCTTTGTTAATTTGTTGATTGGATTATTTATTTTTTATTTTAGAGGTGTTGGATTTTCCTATATATTTTAGAGATTAGAACTTTTTTGGTTATGTCAAGGACAAAACCTTTTTCCCAGTCTTCAGGTTCTCTTTTTACTCTTTTGGTGAAAGCTTTTGATGAGCATAAGTGTTTAATTTTTAGAAGATCCCATTTATTTAGCTTATCTTCTGGTGTTTATGTGTTGTTAATTATGATTTGTATACTGTTTATGCTGTATATTAAGATCCCTAGTGTTGGAGCACTGGGGGGCACAGTAGTTAAGAACTACGGCTGCTAACCAAAAGGTTGGCAGTTCAGCAGTTTGAATCCACCAGTAGCTCCTTGGAAACGTTATGGGGCAGCTCTATTCTGTCCTATAGAGTTGCTATGAGTTGGAATTGACTCGACGGCAACAGGTTTTAGTGTTGACCCTATATTTTCTTCCATGACCTTTATAGTTTTTGGTTTTATATTTAGGTCTTTGATAAGTTTCGAATTAGTTTTTGTGTATGGTATAAAGTATGGGTCCTGTTTCTTTTTTTTAAATAGGTGGACATCCAGTTTTGCCAGTAGCATTTGTTAAAAAGACTGTCTTTTCCCATTTAATGGACTTTGGGCCTTTGTTAAAGATCAGGTGGCTGCAGGTAGATGGATTTACATCTGGATTCTTGATTCTGTTCCATTGGTCAATGTGTCTGTTGTTGTACCAGTACTAGGCTGTTTTAACTGCTGTAGCTATGTAGTAGGTTCTGAGGTCAGGTAGTGCGAGGCCTCCTACTCTGTTCTTCTTCTTCACTAGTGCTTTACTTATCCAGGGCCTCTTCCCTTTCCATAGAAAGTTAATGATTAGTTTTTCTATTCTCGTTAAAGAATGCTGTTGGTATTCTGATCAGAATTGCATTGTATTTGTAGATTTCTTTGGGTATAATTAACATTTTCACAATATTGAGTCTACATATCCATGAGCATGATACGTTTTTCCATTTATGTAAGTCTCTTTTGGTTTCTTGCAGTAGTGTTTTGTAGTTTTCTTTGTATAGGTCTTTTAGTCCCTGGTTAGATTTGTTCCCAAGTATTTTATTTTTTAGGTGCTACTGTAAATGATATTGTTTTCCTGATTTCTTTTTTGTAGTTCTCTTCATTGGTGTATAGGAATGCAACTGATTTTTGTATGTCTATCTTGTATCCTGCTATTCTGATAAATCTTTCTATCAGTTCCAGTAGTTTTCTTGTGGAGTCTTTAGGGTTCTGTATGTACAATATCATATCATCTGCGTATAGGGATGGTTTTACTTATTCCTTACCCGTTTGGATGCCCTTTATTTCTTTTTCTTGCCTTATTGCTCCAGGTAGGGATTACAAGCACAATGTTAAATAGGACTGGTGATAAAAGACATCCTTGTCTTGCTCCTGTTCTCAGGGGGAATGTTTTCAGCCTCTCTCCTTTGAGAATTATGTTTGCTGTTAGTTTTGTATAGATGCCCTTTATTATGTTGAGGAATTTCCCTTCTATCCCTATCTTATTGAGTGTTTTTATCAGGAATGATTTTTCTGTGTCTATTGAGATGAACATGTGGTTGTTTTCTTTTTCATTAACGTGGCGGATTATGTTGATTGATTTTCTATCATTGCACCATCCTTGCATACCTGGTATGAATCCCACCTGGTCGTGGTTTATTATTTTTTATATGTTGCTGAATACCTGGTGGCACAGTGGTTAAGATCTCAGGTTGCTAACCAAAAAGTTGGCAGTTCCCTTCCACCAGCCACTCCTTGGAAACTCTATGGGGCAGTCTTACTCTGTTCTGTAGGGTTGCTATGAGTTGACATTAACTCGACGGCAATGGTTTTTTTTTTGGTATTGAATTCTGTCGGCTAGAATTTTGTTGAGAATTTTTGAATCTATATTCGTGAGAGATATTGGTCTGTAATTTTGTTTTTTGTGGTGTCTTTGCCTAGCTTTGATATCAGGGTTATTCTGGGTTCATAGAATGAATTCAGAAGTATCCTTTCTTTTTCTAAGTTCTGAAATATTTTGAGTAGTACTTGTGCAAACTCTTCTCTGACTGTTTGGTAGAATTCTCCAGTGAAGCCACCTGGGCAAGGACTTTTTTTGTTGGAAGTTTTTTTTTTTTATATTACATTTTCAATCTCTTCTCTTGTTATAGGTCTGTTCAGATTTTCTTCCTCAGTTTGTTAGTTTAGATAGGTAGTAACTTTCTAGAAAATTGTCCATTTTTCTAGGTTTTCAAATTTGTTGGAGTACAGTTTTCCATAATACTCTGATATAATCCTTTTGCTTTCTGTTGGGTCTGTTGTAATGTTCCCCCATTTCATTTCTTATTTTAGTTGTTTGCATCTTCTCCTGTTTTTCTTTTGTCAATTTGGTCCATGGTTTGTTGATTTTGTTGATTATTTCAAAGAACCAACTTTTGGTTCTGCTGATTGTAATGGATTGAATTGTGTCTTCCAAAATTGTCTGTCAGCTTGGCTGGGTCATGATTCCCAGTATTGTATGATTGTGTAGCATTTTGTAATCCGATGTGATTTCCTTATGTGTTGTAAATTCAATCACTATGATGTAAAAAGATGAATTAGCGGCAGTTTGGCTGATGAGGTATACATGACTGGATAGTGTCTTAAGCCAATCTCTTTTGAGATATAAAAGAGAGAAGAGAGCAGAGACACATGGGAACCTCATACCACCAAGAAAGTAGTGCCAAGAGTAGAGTGTGTCCTTTGGACCTGAGGTTCCTGTGCTGAGATGCTCCCACACCAAAGGAAGATTGTTGATACGGACCTTCTTCTAGAGTCGACGGAGAAAGTGTTCCCCTGGAGCTGATGCCCTGAATTTGGAGTTGTAGCCTATTGAACTGTGAGACAACAAACTTCTCTTTGTTAAAACCATCCACTCGTGGTATTTCTGTTATAGCAGCACTAGATGACTAAGACACTGATTCTTTCTATTGTTTTTCCATTTTCTACTTCATTTATTTCTGCTCTGATCTTATTTCCTTTTTCTGGTCTCTGTGGACTTCTTTTGCTGTTATCTTTCTATTTGTACAAATTGTATGGTTAACGTTTTGATTTTGTCCCTTTTTTATTTTTTGATGTATGTGTGTGTGTGTGTGTGTGTGTGTGTGTGTCTATTGCTATAAATTGACCTCTGAGCACTGCCTTAGCTGTGTCCCATAGGTTTTGGTATGATGTGTTTTCATTGTCATTTTATTCCAGAAAGTTTTTGATTCTATTTTTGATTTTTTCTATTACCCCGTGGTTTTTAAGCAAGATGTTATTCAGTTTCCATCTATTTAATTTTTTTCCATGCTCTTCCTGTTTTTAATTTCTACTTTTATGGCATTGTGACCAAAGAAGATGCTTTGTATTATCTCAATGTTTTGGATTTTGTGGAATGTTGCTTTGTGGCTTAAGATGAGGACTGTTTAAGAGAATGTTCCTTGTGCTTTGGAAAAGATTGTATACTTTGCTGTTGTTGGATGGTGTGTTCTGCATATGTCTCTGAGTTCAAGATGGTTGATTGTGGCCTTAAGATACTCTGTATCTGCTGAGTTTCTTTCTAGATGTTCTGTCTTTTACTGGTAGTGGTGTGTTGAAGTCTCCTGCTAGTATTGTGGAGCTCTCAATTTCTCTTTTCAGTGCTGTTAGAGTTTGTTTTATGTATTTTGAGCCCTGTTGTTGGATGTCGTAGATATTTATTATGGTTATGTCTTCTTGGTGTACTGTCCCTTTAATCATTATATAATGTCCTTCCTTGTCATTTATGATGGATTTTACCTTAAAATCTATTTTATCTGAGATTAGTATTGCCACTCTTGCTCTTTTTTGGTTGCTGTTTGCTTGATATATTTTTTCTATCTTTTGATATTTAGTGTATTTATGTGTTTGTGTCTATGGTGTGTCTCTTGTAGGCAGCATATAGATGGGTCATTTTTTAATCCATTCTGTCACTTTTTGTCTCTTTAGGGGTACATTTAAGTTATTTACATTCAGTGTGATTATTGCTATGTGTGAGTTTATTGCTGTCATTTTTTTTTTTGTGGCTCTGACATTTTCTTTGTTCCTCTTACTCTCCTGTGCTGAGTTTCTTCTTTGTGAATTTTCTTTTCATTTCTTTCGTTATTGTAGATTTTGTGTTTACTGAGACTATGTTTTTATTTTTTTGTTTGGTGAGTATGTTAACTTTCATTGTGGTTACCTTGAAGTTGGCCCTTATCTTCCTAAGACTGAAGCAGTCTTTTATTACTTGATATCATCTTGACTTCCTCTCCATTTGAAAGTTATACCTAGGTAGTTATTTGGCTGATGCTGACCTGTGTCCTAGATTCATGTTGTTGTCTGATATTGTTGGTTTTCTAACTGAATGACTTCCTTTAATAAGCTTTGCAAGTTTGGTTTGGTTTTTACAAATTCCCTTAATTTCTGTTTATCTGGAAATGACTTCAATTTATCATCATATTTGACATAGAGTTTTGCAGGATATATTATTCTTGGTTGGCAATTTTTATCTTTCAAGGTTTTATATGTATTCTCTTATTGCTTTCTTGCCTGTTTAGTTTCTGACAAGTAATCAGGGCTTAGTCTTATTGCTTCCCCTTTGTATATGACTTTTCATTTTTCTCGAGCTGCTTTCAGAATTCTTTCTTTAGTCTTTGGTTTTTGCAAGTGTGATTGTGATATGTGTTGGTGAATTTCTTTTGGAGTCTATCCCATGTGGGGTTTATTGAGCTTCTTGGATGGCCAGCTTTTCATCTTTCATGATATTAGGGAATTTTTCTGTCAACAAATATTCTATGATCCTCTCTGTGTTTTCTGTTTTTTTCCCCATGTTCTGGAACTCAAATCACGTGCAAATTTTTGCTCTTGATTGTATCCCATGTAGTTCTTAGGTTTTATTCATTCTTTTCTCTGATTTTTCCTTGGAGTGGCATCCATGAATTTGTCTTCAATTTCACTGATTTTGTCTTCCGTTGTTTCAAATTTGCTCCTAAAACTTTCTATTGCATTGTCCATTTCTGAAATTTTGTTGTTTATCTTTTGGATTTCTAACTGTGTTTTTGTATGATTTCTAATTGTTTATTTGTTTTGACAGTTTGTTCTTGTATTATTTTCCTGAATTCTTTTATTGCCTTTTCTGTGTTTTCCTTGATTTTGGCTATGTTTTAGTTGGTTTTATCTGTGCTTTCCATGATTTTGTTTGTGTTTTCCTTGATCTTTTTCCTAATCTCTTGGTCAGCCCCGATTATTAAACTTGTGAATTCCCTATCAGGTATTTCCAGTGTCTTTCCTTCTGCTGGCAGTTCAACTGGTACTTTATTCTGGTTGCATACTGGAGCCATCTTGTCCTTTTTTAAAAAATATTGTCTGCTCTCTCTGAGACATTCAGGTATTGTTTTATTTATTTATTGATTGTATGTTTGTTTGTTTCATCTTGCTTTTTTTGCTTATGTCTGGGTGGGTGGGCCTGGCATGCTTTGTTGCTTGCTTATCTGTGGGTATGATAGTTCTTACCACCTTGTCCTGGTGTGCAGGGCTGGTTGCTCAGCAGGTGTGAGAGTCTGGGCTTCTCCTTGAGTTTCAGCCAGTAAATGTGGTCTTACATAGTCCTGGGTGTATCCATGCCATATTTCTATCTCCCAAGGGAATTTTGTAGAGGTGCCTTTCTGCATGTGGGATAATTGACTTTATTTCAAGATGGCAAAGCTCAGTCATGTCGTTTGGTCAACAACCTCTACTCCGTATCTCTATTCCTTCCTAGTTTTCTCTCAGTGTCTTCTCAGTGACTTCCAATCTAATAATTCATCCCTTCGTTTAAGGGTCAGGGTTCTAAGATTGATGTCTGTATCTGTTTTACTCAGTTTTTTCATGTCTTTGTTGCAGAGGAATGGCTTAATGCATCTGACTCATCTGCCATCTTGGCTCCACCCATTTTAGTTGCTTTTCTTGGTGCTTGTATGAAGGGCTTGGCATCTTAGACCTACTCATGTTGCCATCTTCCTAGAAGTCCTCCATTAGCTCTTTGAGCAAATTTAATACTTTTGTTTTAAACACTTTACCTAGAAAGTCCATCATGTGGCTTCCTCATGGATGATTTGTGTCATTTCATTTTATTCTATTGAATGGGTTGTCCTTTTCTGTTTCTTTGTATGCCTGGTGATTTTTGGTTGGACACTGGACATTTGAATATTATAATGTGGTAACTCTGGAAATCAGATTCCCCCCTCCCGGGTTTGATTTTTCTTTCTTTTTTTCATTGAAGGCTATAATGCTCCATTTGTTTCATGACTTTCCTTATCTATTCTTGCAAAGACTGCCTTCCTAGACAGTTGTTGAAATCACTGTTTCTTAGCGTTCAGCTAATTTGAAAACAAAACAAAATAAACAACAGCAACAACAACAACAACAAAAAAAAAAACCTCTTCCAGTCTTTGCAAGTTGACTTTGCCAAGGCACTCTTTCAACACTTAGAACAATTTTTTTACTAGATTTTTATGCTACATTTACGTAATTGACCAGTCCTTTGTGAAACTCTTTCCTCCATCTGCCCTTGGCTTCTATGACACTATTCTTTCCTGGTTTTCTTGCTACATCTCTGGCTGTTACTTTTCAACCTTTTATGTAGAGTCTTTTTTCCTCTCCTCATAGCTTATAGTTTGATGTCTCTTAGAGGTCAGTTCTCAGCCATATGTTCTTTTCACTCAAAATACTCTTTCTGAGTAAAATCATGGCTTTAATGATAAGCTAATGACTCTAGAATTTTTATCTACAGTTTTAACCTCTCTACCTGAGCTTCCAACTGCTTTCTGGATGTCTCCACCAACATGAACCACAGGTATCTCGAAGTCAAGACTTCCATGACTGAATTTATCATCTTCCCACCCAAATCTATACCTTATTTTGTGCTCTCTATCTTGGTGAATGACTATCATCCATCTGGTTGCCCAGGCTAAAAAGCTTGGAATCACCCTTAACTTCTTCACCACTCTTCACTTCCAGTATCACAAAGTTCCATTACCAAGTCCCCAGAATGTTTTTCCAATATGTCAAGTTCTCTCTATTACCATTCCCTCTGCCTTAATTCAGGTCACTATCACCTTTTTCCCAGAGTATTACAAAGCCTCCGAACTCGTCTCTTCAACTTTAGTCTTGTTTCCATACAATTCATTCTCCACACTGTAGCTAGTGTGATCTTCCTAATCTACAAATTTGATCATGTTATTCTTCTGCCTAAAATCCCTCAGAGGTTGCCAGTTGCTGTGGGATAAATCTTAAGCCCTGAGAATATCATTCGGTATCCCCTATGATCCAGTGCCTGTCAGATTATGACAGTCTTTCCAATACCTACATATACATTTTACTTTAGCAACATTTAACTACTTGCAATTCCCAGAAAGTCTAATATTGTTTCCTCTGCCCAGAGCCCTCTTATCCCCTTTCTCTGCTTAAGGAGTTCCCTTTTCCTTCAAGACTTAGCTTGAGTATCACCTCTTTCTGTAGGAAGTCCTCCCTGACCTCCTAATTTGATTTAGATTTCCTTCCTTTATGGTTCCTTAACACCTGATACATACTCTATAATAGCATTTTTATCCACTGTAGAACAATGTGATATACAATTGGTTGTTTTTTTCCCCCCATTAAACTGTAGGTTACTTAGAGCAGAGACCATGTCTTATCAGACTTTATATTTACAATGGCTATCTTAGTGCTTAATATATAATACCTGCTTAATAAATGTGAAATGGATGAAAGGATGAATGCATGGAGGCTGATCATACAGTGAAGTTATAGAAGAACATTGCAAACAATTGAACAGTAGGAGGAAAGTTATGATGTATTTAGAGAACAGTGACTAGATTGATGTGATGCATTGAAGGGTCTCAAGCAGGGAGTAATATAATTACAGTATGTTTTAGTAAGATCACTCTGGCTGAGGTGAACACTAGGAAGTTGAGTTGAGAGGCTGCTACAGTAACCGAAGCCAAAAAAGAGATCCAGGAGTCTAGGCCAATATAAAATGTCAAAAGGACAGATTCTTCTCCATTGTTTCTTTTCTCCTCTTGTGAAGGGTAAGAAGGGTCTTGACACCAAGATCCTGGCCCCCTAGACTGACTAGCACTGGTCTCAAAAAACTAATCCCTTTTCTTTCAGACTCCCTAGACCTGCGAGCTATGGAGGTAAATGCTGCCAGGGATTAGGGCAGAAAGGAGAGAGAAATAAGGCTTGTGTGCCTTTTGTCTTGTCCCACCAATGTCCTCTCTATTGGTGATTGCTAACCACTGATGCTTTGGGCTACCCAGACAATAGAACTGGAGACCTGGTGGCCATGGTGTCTGTGGAAGGTAACAGTAGGTCTGGAGGGAGACAAAGTCACATCACTCAAGGACTTGAAGAGTTCAGGGAAGGAAGAGATTCAAAAGGAAGATCTCTGAGAATGTGAGTGAGACTCTGGCAACTCCCATGGTATCATTTCTCTACTTGTACCTCCCAGAGGCCTCTGGAGTCAGCACCCTTGTTGCCCCTCATTATTCTTTTCATCTCTTTCCTCCTGTCTTGTACATTTTGGTTCTCCTTCTTATCAGTTGTCAGTGCATTGTGGCCTCTCCCACTGTTGCCCCTTCTATTCTTTCCCTTTCATAGAACAAGAAAACCTCAGGACAAGAAGGTCATTTGATGCTTTCTAAACCATGCCTGCCAAAGAGTCATCCAAAACGTGCTTTAAGACCTCCTATGATGGTGAACTCAGGGAAAGCTCTTTCATCTCTCTCTGTTTCTGACCAATCTTATCTGGAGCTGAAATCCACCCCTCTGTAACTTCAACTCCTTGATTACACTCTTTGGGGCTGCATAGAACAGTTTTTCATTTGCCAAACTTTATTTTTCTTTTGAGTACATTTGATTCCTCTTAGATAAGACAATTCCTTGTAGCCTCTTAGGATATTTTTGAATCCTGATTCTACCTTTTTAATCTTACTTCCTTCTCCTATTTCTTCCTTTCCCGCCTTCCTCTTCCTCTCTTTTTCTTTAGATTAGGCAATCTAACTTAGAGGGGCTCCTAGGAATTATAGTAGCTTATAAGAAAGAGCGTTTTCAGGGGTTATCAAGGAGAGCTTCTTGAAGAAGAAGACACCTGAGCTAATCCATGAGAAAAGATTTGTTAGATTGAGAAGGAGAAGGGAAGCTATTCCAGGCAGGGAGAACAACCTAAGCATTCATTTTTATGGCAATGAAGAGGTCATGGGTAATCTATGGGAGAGAAATTTTAGTTGGATATCTGCAGCAGAAGCCAGATGCAGGCAGGCAGGCAGGCAGGCAGGCAGGCAGGCAGGCAGGCAGGCAGGCAAACAACCCACCATATATTTAATGCTTGCTTGTTAAATGGCCTGTGTTAGGTACTGGGGATTCAAAGATGAATGAAAGTCTGAATCCTTAAGCAGTCTAGTTCATAGAGACAAAGAGGAAAGCAAGTTATTAAAAGTCAGGGTTATTATGCTATGAATTTCTAGAGAACAAAATGATTACAGGTAGTCCTTGAATTACGATAGGGTTCCGTTCTGATGACTCCATCAAGTCGGTTCTGACTTAAGTCGAATACTTCATTTTTAAAGTTTTCATTATTATTGCCTTGTATTATCAGTATCTTTATAAACCCAATCTTCATTTGTTTTGGGGGGTTGGAAACATTGCATATAAACTTACAGACACATTTTAACATTGTTTGTAGTACATATTACTAACGATAAGATGTACAGAAAGAAAAAGAAAACCAGACGGTTGTAAGTGTGGTTCATCGTAACTCCAACACATCATAAGTCAGAGACTACCTGTATACTCTACCTTGGGGAGACTCAGGGAGACTTTAACGTTTATGGACGGCCCACTTTAAGTGTATTATCCTATTTACTTCTCACAACAACCCCATGAGGTAGATATTATTAGTCCTATTTTAAAGCAAGGAAATTGAGGTTCATAGGGGTTAACAACTTGCCCAAGGTCACACAGCTAGGGAATGTTAGTCAGAATCTGCAACCTGGTCTTTCTGATATATAGGTCATGGGTTTTCAATTACAATTGCAAAAGAGTGCTTCTCATTGGAGGTGATAGTTGAGTGTGAAGGGTGAGTTCACCAGGAAAATTGAGCAAAGGATATTCTAGGAAACTGGAGCAGTATGTACAAAAGCATGGGGGTGGTTGTGAGAGTGGTTGGTATATTTGGGGAATGGTGGGTTGTTTGGTGTGGCTAGAGTTAAGAATGTTTGGAGAGGAGTGGTTAAAGATGATCCTGCAGAGGGGAAAAATGTCAAGAGCATACAGGTTCTTGTAACTCTTTAAAAAATATCCTGTTTTATCCTCTAACAAATAGAGAGCTATTGAATTATTTTAAGCAGGGGTTATGACTTGATTAACTAATATTTTTAAAAAAATCACTCTGGCTGTTGTGTGGAGGATTGTTTGTAAGGAGGCAAGAGTGGAGGCAGAGAGATCAGTTAGAAGACTGTGGCAGTGATTCAGGAGAAAATGATGGTGGTTTGAATAGTGATCATGGAGGTGCTGAAATTTGTTGGATTTTGGATCCATTTCGGATATTGAATAGACAGGACCGGTGACAAGTTGGATGTAGAGAACACGGTGGCGGATTCTGTGTGGTGAGTGAATTTGTGGTGAGGAAATGGAGGCAATTGGCGCTGATAACTGACTGGAGGAGTCTGCAAGTGAAGTGAATGAAGAGAGGCCAGGGCAATTGAGTGGAGGTGGAAGATTTTTCAGAATAGGTGAGATCTCAGTGTGGAAGGAGTCAATGAAGGTACAAAGATGTTGGAAGACACAAAAGGTGAGATAGTGGATGGATTAAGGACCTAGAGAAGGTGGAAGGAGATGCAATCTAGGGCCAGGGTGTAAGGTTCAATACCCTTCACCTATATACACTAATTGTTAACATTCTGTGAAATTAACATTCCTTCTATCCTATTTTTTAATCCTTATTATTCTAATTATTGCTGAATGATTTTAGTTGCAGATTCTCTGGTACTTTACCCCTAGATACCTTAGTGTGTATCTCCTAAGGATAAGAATTTTTTTTATCATCACAGTACAATTTTAAAATTCAAGATACATAACATTAATAGAATGTTTTTGTATAATTTATAGTCCTATAGGCTGGAGACTCCTGCAGGCTCATATCCCAAGATCTGTAGGTCAAGCAA
The DNA here is from genome assembly GCF_000243295.1 of Trichechus manatus latirostris. NCBI lineage: Eukaryota > Metazoa > Chordata > Mammalia > Sirenia > Trichechidae > Trichechus > Trichechus manatus. The sequence continues at coordinate 14,600,289 of NW_004443996.1, forward strand.
CAAGAAGAGTGTAGAGAGTAAAGTTCTGCCAAAATATCTTTTATGCTGGAGGCAGAACATACCCTAGGGTGAATTGATATACACTTATACTTCTGGCCATTTCTCCTTCAAAGTAAAATGAACACCCAGGTGCACTTCTTGAAGTTGTGCCCACTGGGAGTATTTCCCTTCATCATTGTCCTTCAGGGATGTCCCAGAAAGGGGCTACAGTGCTCCAGCTGTCCACTTTCGAGAGGTGCCTGTGTATCACGCAGAACTAGTCTGTAAACCAGGCCTGAGTTTTCTCTTCCTCAGTCAACTGATCATAGGGAACTTCCCATGACGCCATAGGTGTAGGCTGGGAAAGAGAAGGTAATGCAGTAGGAGTGGGGCCATGGGCATTTGGGCCACTTCCTAATGTAACTTACTTGTGCCTTAAGGGCCTGCTTGAGCCCAGTCTCATATATAACACTTCCATTTGATGATGGAGTGCTGCTGTGCACTTCCAATTTATGACTTTGTGGGTCAGACAACATCCAGTTCATGAAGGGCAGCTCAGGCCACATGGTAACTTGGTGGCCCTTGGTTAAGTGTTCAATGTCTACTAAGGTTCAGTAACAAAGCCAAAAGCTGTTTCTCAAAAAGAGAGTATTTATAAGCAGATAATGGCAAGGCTTTGCTCTGAAATCCTAAGGGTCTGTGCTGTGATTCACTAATAGGGGCCTGCCAAAGGCTCCAAACAGCATCTCTTTCTGCCACTGATAGACACTTGAAGCATCGTTAGTTATGCTGGATCATATGACCCAAGTGGCAGAGCAAATTGCACAGCAGCTTGGACCTGTTGCAGAGCCTTCTCTTGTTATGAGCCCCACTCAAAACTAGCAACTTTTCAGGTCACTTGGTAAGTGGGCTGAAGTAACACACACAAATGGGGAATATGTCACCTCCAAAATCTAAAGAAGCCCACTAGGCATTGCGCCTCCTTTTTAATTGTAAGATGGGTCAGATTCAGCAACTTATTATTCACCTTAGAAGGGATGTCTTGATAATCCCCACACCACTGGACCTCTAGAAATTTCACTGAGGTGAAAGTCCCCCAAATTTTTGTCAGGATTATTTCCCACTTTCTGGATTGTCGATGTCTTACTGATAAGTCTAGAGTAGTTGCTACTTCTTGCTTGCTAGATCCATTGAACATAATGTCATCAATATAATGGACTAGTGTGATTATCTTGTGGAAGGGAAAGACAATCAAGGTCCCTGCAGACTAAATTAGGACGTAGGGATGGAGAGTTAATATACTCCTGATGTAGGACAATGAAAGTGTATTGCTGGCTTTGCCAGCTGAAAACAAACTGTTTCTGGTAGTCTTTACTAACAGGAATTAAGAATTAAGAAAAAGGTATTTTCCAAAGCAATACATATGTACTATGTACCAGGAGATGTATTAATTTGCTCAAACAATGAAACCACATGTGGAACAGCAGCTGCAATTGCAGTTACCTCCTGGTTAAGTTTATGATAATTCTACTATTATTCTCCAAGATCTGTTTTCTGCACAGGCCAAATAGGCGAGTTGAATGTGGGAATCACCATCTCTGCATCCTTCAAGTTCTTGATGGTGGCACTAATCTCTGCAATCCCTCCAGAAATGTGGCACAGTGGTTAAAGTGGGTTAAAGTGCTTGGCTGTTAATTGAAAAGTTTGGCGGTTCAAACCCATAAGCTGTTCTGCAGAAGAAAAGACCTGATGATCTGCTCCCTTAAATATTACACCTTAGGAAACCCTATGGAGCAGTTCTGCTCTGTCCTATAGGGTTGTTATGAGCAGAATTGATCAGATGGCACATAACTACTATCTATCTATCATCCATTTTTTTCTTCAAGGATTGGCTCCCATGATTGTGGAGGGCTGGCAAGTCCAAAATCTGTAGGTCAGGTGGCAGGCTGGAGACTTCCACAGGCTTACATTCCAAGATCTGTAGGTCAGGTGATGGAAAGAGTGCAGGGTGAAAAGAGAGAGAGTTCTGTCAAAATATCTATTTATAGTCTGGAGGTAGAACACACCCTAAGGAAATTCCCTTTTTAACTGATTGATTACATTACATTAGATTATATTATGGAACAACAACTAGACTAATGTTTGACTAAACAACTGGGAAACAGCATAGTCAAGTTGACACATAAAATTAACTATCACACCATCCTAACCAAAAGACAGATATTTTTGAGACAGACATATGAACACCATAATGACTCCTTCTCCAAATTCTTGATAGCTGGTATCTCTGAATTCTTGTGTCAATTTCTATGAATTATTTCATGGGTGATGGTGGTGGTGGTGTAAGGGAAGGTGAGGTGAGAGGGCTCCAAGTCTACCCATGTGTCTGTCCACATTACCGAGAAGACTACAGGTCTGGATCTGCACCCAGAGCCATTTGAAAAGTCTCATGCCCTTAGGTTCTTTAGCCTTAATTATCATGAGATCTTTGGACCTAGAAAGGAAGTTGGTCGCAAATGGTGTCAGATAGGTGAGGAGTGAGAGAACCAGTGTAGTTTTCTCTTTCTCTCAAAGCTGGCCATCATTTCCCAGCCTTTGAAACTGGGTGGGAGGAATTTTGCTGAGGTTGGAAGACACGAAACCTCTTTTTTCTTTTTCAGAGTCTCTTTCTGCACAATGCAGAATGACTCAAAAGGATGATGAATACCTGGGAAGGGAGGTGGAGCGGCCTTCTAAACAAAGCTCTGTTTTCCCTGTTATCAAGCATTTTCCCTTGCCACTTCATGAGGTTCAGCTGTCTTCATGTATATTCACTTTCATCTTCTCATCCTCCCTCCCATTTCTTCCTAATGCCTTTTCATATGTCAAGCCAGGAGCTGCAATCTCTAATTAGCAAAAGCAATAGGTAAGAATTTAGTAGCTTTGTTTGGCTGGTTCACCCTTTCTTTGAGACTTTCTGCAGGACCAGACCAGCTGAGATGTGTGTTGCCGCCTTTGAGGGAGGTCTCCAAGGCCCTTTCCAAGGCCTCCTCTGGGATGGAGAGATGAGGACTGCAGCCCCAAAGTACCTATAGTGCAGTCTCCAACTGCATCAGTGACATGTTTCACTGGAGTTGCATAACAGGGGGGATGGGAGCTTTTACGTTATGATGGAGGCAGAGTAGAAATAACTGGAGTTTGAGGTATTTCTTTGGGAGACAAGGGGAATTACTGTTTGCATTGGGTGCTTAGAGAGGTAATGGCCTGGTTTGAAAAATCATGAGTTTACTGTCTCTTGAGGACTTGGGGGCTTGACATGGTGCTTTAAATCTCCTCATCTGACCACCCAGTTAGTGTCCAAATTTAACTCTCACCAGCCTAATGCTTATGAGGATCTGCTTTGTGGCTGCAGCACTCTGCTAGATTAAAACTTCCTTTTATCCCCTCTGTACCTGACTTCCTTTCTCAGGGTCTGATTTATTCATCACAGGTGTTTTCTTTACAAAAGAGAAAGTGGGTGACAGTAGACAAAATATGGAAAAAAGAACCAACTACTCCACATAAGAGACGGTGGACAAGGGGTTAAATTTGTAGATATAGTGAAGTGTGACATACCCCTGGGAGTCTATATTTCACACTGAAATGTTTATTTAACTGCATTTTAGAAAATTCTCTTAGCAACGGTGGCTACTATTCCTAGGAGAGCAAATAAGAAGCGATATGCATTTTAGCCTTTGGTGATTGACAACCTGGGGTGCCCAGAAAGGGGATCACAATAAAATTTGTTGCCATGCAGAGCAGGTTTGGGATGAATAGGTAGAGTAGGTAAGCAAAAAAGAAAGACTATTAAGGCGAGCCTTTCACAGGTAGCAATACAGGAAGGAAAAAAGCATGGATCCTTCATGGACTGACCTCTCTCAGGGTTAAACGTCTAGTGGTGCAAGAATAGAGAATCTGAATGGAACAATATCTATCAATGAAATTGTTTCAGTTACTAAAAACTTTCCCACAAAGAAAACTCCAGGCCCATATAGCTTCTCTTGTGAATTCTTCCATACATTTGAGGAAGAAACAATACTAATCATTTAGAAACTCTTCCAGACAATGTTGTTGTTGTTAGGTGTCGTCAAGTTGGTTCCAACTTATAGTGACCCTATGTACAACAGAAACACTGCCCAGTCCTGCGTCATCCTCACAATCGTTGCTATGTTTGAACCCATTGTTGCAGCCGCTGTATCAATCCATCTTGTCCAGGGACTTCCTATTTTTCACTGACCTTCTGCTTTACCGAGCATGATGGCCTTATCCAGGGACTGGTCCCCCCGATCACATGTCCAAAGTACATGAGATGAAGTATTTCCATCCTCGCTTGTAAGGAGCATTCTGGCTGTACTTCCTCCAAGACAGATTTGTTCGTTCTTCCGGAAGCCTATGATATATTCAAAGTTCTTCACCAACACCGTAATTCAAAGGCATCAATTCTTCTTCCATCTTCCTTATTCATTGCTCAGCTTCCCCATGCATATGAGGCAATTAAAAACACCATGACTTGGATCAGGCGCACCTTAGTCCTTAAAGTGACATCTTTACTTTTCAACACTTTAAAGAGGTCTTTTGCAGCAGATTTGCCCAATGCAATACGTTGTTTGATTTCTTTTTATTTATTTATTTATTTTATTGTACTTTAGGTGAAGGTTTACAGAACAAATATTTTCTCAGTAAACAGTACACATATTGTTTTATGACATTGGTTAACAACCCCACGACATGTCAACACTCTCCCTTCTCGATCTTTTTTTTTTGGTTAAAATATACATAGGCAAAGATACACCATTTCAAAAATTTCTACGTGTACGATTCAGTTACGTCGATTACGTTCTTCCAGTTGTGCCGCTATTCTCACTTTAGATGAAGATTTACAGAACAAAATAGTTTCTCATTAAACAGTTAGTACACATATTGCCTGTTGTTTGATTTCTTGACTGCTGCTTCCATGCGTGTTGCTTGTGGATTCAAGTAAAATGAAATCCTTGACAATGTTAATCTTTTGTCTGTTTATCATGATGCTACTTATTGGTAGAGTAGTGAAGATTTGTCTTCTTTATGTTGAGGTGTAATCCATAGTGAAGTCTGTAGCCTTTGATCTTCATCAGTAAGTGCTTTAAGTCCTCTTCACTTTCAGCAAGCAACGTTGTGTCATCTTCATAACGCAGGTTGTTAATGAGTCTTCCACTAATCCTGATGCCCCTTTCTTCTTCATACAGTCCAGCTTCTCGGATTATTTGCTCAGCATACAGATTGAATAAGTATGATGAAAGGATACAACCCTGACGCACACCTTTCTTGATTTTAAACCAGGCAGTATTCTCTTGCTCTGTTTGAACGACTGCTTCTTGGTCAATGTACAGGTTCCACATGAGCACAATTAAATGTTCTGTAACTCCCGTTCTTCCCAATGTTACCCATAATTTGCTATCATCCACACAGTCGAATGCCTTTGTACTGTCAATAAAAGACAGGTAAACATCTTTCTGGTTGTTCTCTGCTTTCAGCCAAGAGCCATCTGACATCAGCAGTGATATTCCTCGTTCCACGTCCTCTTCTGAATCCGGCTTGAATTTCTGGCACTTCCCTGTAGATGTACTTTTGTAGCTGCTTTTGAATGATCTTCAGCAAATTTTACTTGTGTGTGATATTAATGATATTGTTCAATAATTTCTGCATTCTATCACCATTCTTTGGAATGGGCACAAATATGAATCTCTTTTAGTCAGTTGGTCAGGTGACTGTCTTCCAAATTTCTTGGCATAGACAAGTGAGCACCTCCAGCGTTGCATCCATTTGTTGAAACATCTCAAATGGTATTCTGTCAATTTCTGGAACCTTGTTTTTCGACAATGCCTTCAGTGCAGCTTGGACTTGTTCCTTCAATAGCATTGGTTTTTGATCATATGCTACCTCCTGAAATGGTTGAACGTCAACCAGTTCTTTTCAGTGTTCTTTCTATCTATTTTTGATGCTTCCTGCATCATTCAATATTTTGCCCATTACTGTTAAATTTACTCATTGCCGTCTAGTTGATTCTGACTCATAGCGACCCTATAGGACAGAGTAGAACTACCCCAAGGAGCAGCTGGTGGATTTGAACTGCCGACCTTTTTTTTTGATCAGAAGTCAAGGTCTTAACCACTGCACCTCCAGGGCTCCATTTTGTTCAAAGAAACCTTCAAAATTGTAACTCGAGGCTTGAAGTTTTTCTTCAGTTCTTTTGGCTTGAGAAATGCTGAACATGTTCTTCCCTTTTGGTTTTCTAACTCCAGGTCTTTGAACATTTCATTGTAATATTTTACTTTTTCTTCCTGAGTTGCCCTTTGAAATCTTCTGTTCAACTCTTTTACTTCGTCATTTCTTCCATTCGTTTTAGCTGCTCTGTGTCGAAGAGCAAGTTTCAGAGTCTCTTCTGATGTCCATTTTGGTCTTTTCTGTCTTTTTGATGACCTTTGGCTTTCTGCATTTGTGATGTACTTGATGTCTTCCCACAATTTCCCTCGTCTTTGGTCATTAGTCTTCAATGCGGCAATTCTATTCTTGAGATGGTCTCCAAATTCAGATGGGATATACTCAAGTTTGTATTTTGACTCTCATGGACTTGTTTTAATTTTATTCCACTTCAGCTTGAACTTGTATATGAGCAATTGATGATCTGTTCTGCAGTCAGCCCCTGGCCTTGTTCTGACGGGTGATATTGAGTCTTTCCATCATCTCTTTCCACAGATCTAGTCGATTTCATTCCTGTGTTTTCCTTCTGGTGAGGTCCCCGTGTATAGTCGCAGTTTATGTTGCTGAGAAAAGATATTTGCAATGAAGAAGTCATTGATCTTGCAAAATTCTATCATGTGATCTCTGACATAATTTCTATCACCAAGGCCATGTTTTCCAAATACCAATCCTTCTTTGTTTCCAACTTTCGCATTCCAATCACCAGTAACTATCAATGCATTCTGAGTGCATGTTCAATCAATTTCAGACTGAAGAAGTTGGTAAAAATCTTCAATTTCTTCATCTTTGGCCTTAGTGGTTGGTGCATGAATTTGAATAATAGTCATATTAACTGGTCTTCCTTGTAGGCATATGGATATTATTGTATCATTGACAACTTTGGACTTCAGGATAGATCTTGAAATGTTCTTTTTGATGATGAATGCAACGCCATTCCTCTTCAATTTGTCATTCCTGGTATAGTAGACCACATGATTGATTCAAAATGGCCAATACAAGCCCATTTCAGCTCATTAATGCCTAGGATATTGATCTTTGTGCCTTCCATTTCATTTTTGAGGACTTCAAATTTTCCTAGATTCATACTTCGCACATTCCACATTCCGATTATTAATGGATGTTTGCAGCTTTTTGTTCTCATTTTGAGTCTTGCTACATCAGCCAATGAAGGTTCCGAAAGCTTGATTCCATTCACGTCATTAAGGTCATTAAGGCAGCTCTTCCCCAGTTGTATTTTGGGTGTGTTTCAAACTGAGGGGTTTATCTTACCGCACTATATCAAACAATGATCCGCTGCTATTCATAAATTTTTTACCGGCCAATTTTTTCAAAAGTAGACTGCCATATCCTTCTTCCTAGTCTATCTTAGTCTGGAAGCTCCCCTGAAACCTGTCCACCAATGGTAACCTTGCATGTATTTGAAATACCGGTGGCAAAGCTTCCAATATCACAGCAACACTCAAGCCACCACATTATGACAAACGACAGGTATGTGGTGGTTCCAGATAGTAGAAAAGAGGCAAAACTTTCCAATTCATTTTACGAGTCTAACATAATCTTGATAACAAAACCTGATTTGGACATCATAAGAAACAAAATTACTTTCTTGATCAGTCTCTTTCATGATTTTACAAAATTCCTTGACAAAATATTAGCACATTGACTAGGTATTAGTTACCTATTACTGCATAACAAATTATCCCAAAACTTAGTGACTTAAAATAACAATAAACATTTGTTATCTCACACAATTTTTGTGGATCAGGAATTTCGGAATAACTTAGCTGAGTGATTCTGTGTCCTGGTCTCTCACGAAGTTGCCATCAAGATGTTGGCCAGGGCTTCAATCATTTAACTTTTTATTTTGAAGAAATTGTAGATTCACAGGAAGTTGCAAAGTTAGTACAGAAAGGTCCCGTGGATCCTTCACTGATTTTCCCCCAATGGTTATATCTTAATTATGGTACAGTATCAAAAGCAGGAAATGGACATTAGTACAATGTATGTGTATACTTTTACACCATTTTATCACATTTGTAGATTTATGCGATTAACACTGCCATCAAGATACAGAACAGTTCCGTCACAAAGATCCCTCATGTTACCTTTTTAATAGCCACAGTCACCTCTTTTCTTCCTCCTGTCCTTAACCCCTGACAACTACTAATCTGCTTTGCTCTCTATTGTTTTGTCTTTTCAGGAAGGTCATATAAATGTAATAATATATTGTGTGACATTTTGGAATTTTTTTTTTCACTCAGCATAATGTTTTTGAGATCTGTCCAAGTTGTTGTATCTATTAATACTTCGTTCCTTTTTATTGTTGAGTAGTATTCCACAGTATGAATGTACCACAGGTTTCTTTAACCATTCACCTTTTGTAGGACCTTTTGGTTGTTTACAGTTTTTGGTTATTATGAATAAATCTGCTATGAACAATCATGTACAGATTTTTGTGTAGACATAAGTTTTCATTTCTCTGGGATAAATGCCCAGGAGTGACATTCCTTTGTTTAGAATATAATTGTCTTAAATATTTTCTCTACTACATTGAGAACTACATCGGACAGTGGTATAATTATATTTCAAACATCAAACATAATTTAGGAAACTCCAGAGACGGATAGATAGTCTATGGTACTCTCTCCATTGTTCTTTCTTCCTTTCCAAGATTTCTTCTTTTATTATTTCCTTTCCGTTTAGAGAACTTCCTTTAAGCCATTCTGTTAGGGAGGTCTGCTGATGACAAATTCTCTCTGTTTTCCTTCATCTGAGAATGTCTTAATTTCCCCTTCATTCCCTGAATTCCATTTTCACTGGATATAGAATTCCTCTCTCCCAAGACAAGGTTATAAATTTCCATAGCACACTTCCTCTTTCAAAACATTCATCACATTCACTTGTTTCATGCCTGTTTCCACCACAAGACCAATAATTCTCAGCCTTGGCTGCACATTAAAAAACCTGATGCCAAGCCACATCCCAGACCAATTAAATCATAATCTCTTGGCGGTGGGGGGAAGGCATCAGTATCTTTTTTAAGTTCTCCAGGTGATTCCAATGTGCAGCCAAGATTGAGAACCGTTGTCCAAGTCAGACTATGTCTGTCTCAACAGCTGGATATTTGTTTTAAATAAATATTTGTTGAAATGAATCAGATTACATGTAATTCACATTAAAATGATGAACTTTCATAACTCCAAATTACCTTAAATAGTGTCCCAACATATTAAAGAGACTCTGAATTCAGAAGTCCAATTCTGTAAAACCTTGTGGAGACCTACTGCATACTAAGTGTTGGGCATATTAAGTTGAATATGACACAATACCTTCCTTTGAGGAGTCCATAGTTTAGGCCCTAGAACAAATGATTAAAATACAGTGTGGTGAGTGGAAGCAAGGTACACGGAAATGATAGAGATTAACTGCATCTGAGTGATGAGGCAAAAGAGATGTGAACACACTCTCTTAAAAGATCCTTAGTAAAGATTCAAAGGGGTTCAGATGACCAACTGATTGGTCTCAGGTGGATTCTTAACAGCAGTAGAAAAGATGTGGGACTGATCACCCTCAAGGATGAGAATGCTAGCAGAGGTGTAACTAGGGTATGACAGGTATGGCAGGTATTGCGACACGGGCCACTGAACAGTTTCTATTAACCTGGTATGGCCTGTGGCATTTCTACAGAAAATGGCGCTTAGGGCAAGCACTGAACTTGCACCCTGTCCAAACATCAAACACCCCTCTTTTAGATAACTTCACTATAATATTAGCTTGAAAATACAAGTCAAGCTAATCTTTGAAGTAACACATTACTGTGCTTAAGGAAGGACGTTGGGCTGTACCTGGTTAATAGAAACTGCTCAGTGGTGCCACATGCCCAGGGCCTGTGCAATACTCTAATACACCACTGATTCCCTGTTTGACAGACCTGGTGCTTGCAACCTGTTGGAATCTCCTGAGTGGTCTTGTATCTGTTGTTACACTCTTCACAAAAAACCCATGATGTCATCAGGGTAGGGATTATTATCCTCATTTGACAGAGGAAGAAACCAAGGGTCAGAGAGGTTAAGTGATTTTCTTTCAAGGTTACATAGCCTATAAATGGGAATGCTGGGACTTGAATGTAGGTCTCCTGGCCACCAGTCCAGTGCTGCTTTTGGAGGGGCAGTGAATAGATTCATCTGATTTTATGGATCTGGGATGTAGTGGGGCAGAAGTCTGTAAGGCAGATTTGGGCTAGCTACTGAGGGCTTCCCATTCAACATAGAGGAGTTTGGACTTTTTCCAGTAGACAGTGGGAAGACTTTAAACAGGGAGAGTGACTGTGCCTGTTGATTGGTCTTCCTTACCATTTCAGCACTCTGTTTGGCACTTAAAACCAAGCTGACAAGTTAGTTTTACACTTCTATCAGCAAGTCAGAATCTGGTAGTTTGTGGTCAAACTGTTTATGTACTTTCTTTTAACAGTTTTTCTCTCAGCTGCTTTATACTTTATTTAAGGGCATTCCACCATTTCCATCTGTCCTCCATTAGTGGCCAATCTTAAAGGAGCCCTGGTCTGCATCCCATGTCCTGCCTTAATGAGAAAACTGGTTTCTCTAATTCTAAAATCAGAACCAGCCAAACAAGCAAAGACACAATCCCTGGACATGGAACACTGAAATGGTGATTGATTTTCTTCCTGAACATTCTTGTCAAACACTTCACCCCACACTTTCTTCATTTCTCAAAAAACATCTGGCGTGCAGCTTTTTCTCTTTCCTCCTTTTTACATGTTGCTTAATTTCTCTTCCTCTTCCCCACCTCCATTTCTCTCACTAGCTCTCTCTCTCTTTTACATCTTCTGTTTTTGTTATTTGGGAAAGAAAATGCAAAAAGGAAGATGAGGATGTCAATGAGCCAGATGCCTGGTGTGCCTCCTAGATCCCCACGACAGCCTTGTAAGGGAAGGCAGGTTAGAGATCATCCCCATTTTACCAAAAAGAGGAAATAATGTGTCAAAAACTACCTAGAAAGGTGATTGAAGAAAAATATAGGGTAAAGATCCAGGGCTCCTGACACCCTGTGCGGTGCTCTGCCCTGCATGCCATAATTTTAAGGAAGAAGACACTAAGGCTCAGAATGCTTAGGTGAATCGGTAAAGGTTGCAGGACAACTAAGTTATGAAAGCAAGATATAACCTCTCTTCGTTCTCCTGTGGTATGGAGAGAGTCAGGACACGAACTCCTGCACACTGCAGGACTTCTTAGAATATTATTTTCTTTTATTTTTATTTAAGTTTTTGTTTTAAATTTTACAATTTAAAATAATTTTAGACTCACAAGAAATTGCAAAAATAGTACAGAGTTCCTTCACCCACTTCCCCAAATAATATCTTACTGAACCATAGTACATTTTCAAAACAAGGAGATTTGCAATGGTACAATACTATTAGCTAAACTACTTACCTTATTGGATTTCACCAGTTTTTATATGCACTTTTTTTTGGGGGGGATGTATAGTGCTATGGCATTGTATCATATGTATAGATTTGTGTAACCACCACCACAATTAGGATAGAGAACTGTTTTATCAGCAAAAAGAAATTCTCTCCTGCTACCACTTTATAGTCACCTTCCTGCACCCCTAATCCCTGGCACCACTGATCTGTTCCCTATACTATAATTTTGTCATTTTAAGAAGGTTAAGTAAATGCAATCATAAAGTATTCAACCTTTTGAAGGTGACTGTTTATTTTTTCACTCATCATAGTGCCCTTGAGATCCATTCAAGTTGTTGAATGCATTAATAGTTTCCTCCTTTTTACTGCTAGATAGTATTCCATGGTATGGATGTATCACAGTTTGTTTATCCAATCACCCATCAAAAGACATTTGGGTTGTTTCCAGTTTTTGGCTATTATAAAGCTGCTATGAACATTCATGTACAGGTTTTTGTATAAATATAGGTTTCTATCTTCAGAATAAATACTCAGAAATGGAGTTGCTGGTTCATATGGTAGTTCCATTTTTAGTTTTATAAGAAAATGTCAAACTGTTTTCCAGAGTGGCTGTACCATTTTATATTCCCAAAAACAATGTATGAGGTATTCAGTTTCTCCATTTTTGCCAAAATTTGGTATTGTGACTATTATTTTTTATTTTACCATTCTGATAGGTGTGAAAGTGATATTTCGTTGTGGTTTTAATTTGCATTTTGCTAATGGCTAGTGATGTTGACCAAGTGGTTATTCATGCTCTTTGACCACTTTCTAATGTAATTATTTGAGTGGGTTTATTTTTCTTTTACTCTTAAGTTTTGAGATTTCTTTATATATTATAAATATAAGTCCTTTGTTGGATATGTGGTTTACAAATATAGTCTCTAGTCTGTGGCTTGTCTTTTCATCATCTTTTTTTTTTAATTTTATTGTGCTTTAGGTGAAAGTTCACAGTACAAATTAGTTTATCATTCAAAAATTTATGCACAAATTGTTTGCGACATTGGTTGCAAACCCCACATTGTGTCAGCACTCCCCTCTTTCCACCCCGGGTTCCCCGTGTCCATTCATCCAGTTTTCCAGTCCCTTCCTGCCTTCTTGTCTTTGCTTTTGGGCAGGTGTCAACCATTTGTTCTTGTACACTTGATTGAAGTAAGAAGCACATTCCGCATGTGTGTTATTGTTTGTTTTACAGGCCAGTCTAATCTTTGGCTGAAAGGTGCACTTTAGGATTGGCTTCACTTCTGAGTTAGCAGGGTCCCTGGGGGCCAGAGTCTCAGAGTTCTTCCAGTCTCTGTCAGACCAGTAAGTCTGGTCTTCTGGGTTTTTTTGGGAATTTGAATTTTGTTCTTCATTTTTCTGCTGCTCTGTCCAGGACCCTCTATTGTGATCCCTGTCAGATCACTCAGTGGTGGTAGCAGGGCACCATCTAGTTCTTCTGGCCTCAGGCTGGTGGAGACTGTGGTTCATGTGGTCCATTAGCCCTTTGGACTAATATTTCCCTAGTGTCTTTGGTTTTCTTCATTCTCCTTTCTCCAGACAGGATGGGGTCAATAGGTGTATCTTAGATGGCTGCTCACAAGCTTTTAAGGCCCCAGACGTTACTCACCAAAGTAGCATGTAGAACATTTTCTTTATGAACTATGTTATGCCAATTGACCTAGATGTCCCCTGAGACCATGGTCCCCAGCCCTCAGCTTCAGTAACTCCATGTCCCTAAAGGTGTTTGGATGTATCTAGAAGCTTCTATGACTTTGCCTTGGTCAATCTGTGCTTACTTCCCCTATATTGTGTGTTGTCTTTCCCTTCACCAAAGTTAACACTTGTCTACTATCTAGTTAGTGCTTTCCCCTCCCCGCTCCTCCCTTCCCTCGTAACCATCTGTCTTAGTCATCTAGTGCTGCTATAACAGAAATACCACAAGTGGATGGTTTTAACAAAGAGAAGTTTATTTCCCTACAGTAAAGTAGGCTAAAAGTCCAAATTCAGAGTGTCAGCTCCAGGGGAATGCTTTCTCTCTCTGTCAGCCTTCTCATCAATGTTCCCCTGGACTAGGAACTTCTCTGCCCAGGGACCCCAGGTCCAAAAGACACACTCTGCTCGTGGCACTGCTTTCTTGGTGGTATGAGGTCTCCCTGTCTCTCTGCTCACTTCTGTCTTTATATCTCAAGAGATTGCCTCAGGACACAATCCAATATTGTAGATTAAGACTGCCTTACTAACACAACTGCCACCCATCCTCCCTCATTAACATCATAGAGGCATGATATACAACATATAGGAAAATCACACAGTACCAGGAATAATGGCCCAGCCAAATTGACACACACATTTTGGGGGGACATAATTCAATCCATGATAGCATCAAAGGATTTTTTTTCTGTGTGTAAACCTTTTCTTGGGATTTTTATAATAGTTGTCTCATACAATATTCGTCCTTTTGTGATCGACTTATTTCACTCAGCATAACGTCCTCCAGATTCATCCATGTTGTGAGATGTTTCATAGATTCATCAGTGTTCTTTATAGTTGGGTAGTATTCCACTGTGTGTATGTACCATAATTTGTTTATCCATTCATCTTTTGATGAAAACTTGTTTCCATCTTTTTGCTATTGTGAATAATACTGCAATGGGCATGGGTGTACATATGTCTATTAGTGTGACGGCTCATATTTCTCTAGGATATATTCCTAATAGTGGGATTTCTGGATCATATGATATTTCTATTTTTAGCTTTTTAAGGAGGCACAATATCATTTTCCATAGTGATTGTACCATTTTTCATTCCCAGCTGCAGTGCATAAGAGTTCCAATCTCCCCGCAACCTCTCCGACATTTGTTACTTTCTGTTTTTTTGATTAGTGCCAGTAATGTTGAGGTGAGATGGTATTTCATTGTAGTTTTGATTTGCATTTCTCTAATGGCGAATGATCACAAGCATTTCCTCATGTGTCTGTCATCTGCTTGAATGTCTTCTTTGGTGAAGTGTCTGTTCATATCTTTTGCCCATTTTTTAATTGGATTATTTGTCTTTTTGTTGTTGAAGTGTTGAAGATTTTAGAGATTAGACCCTTGTCAGATATGTTGTAGTCAAATTTTCTTTCCCAATCTGTGGGTTCTATTTTAACTCTTTTGGTGAAGTCTTTTGATGAGCCTAAGTGTTTAATTTTTAGGAGCTCCCAGTTATCTAGTTTATCTTCTGATGCTTGTGCATTGTTAGTTATGGTTTGTATCTTATTTATGCCATGTATTAAGGCCCCTAGCATTGTCCCTATTTTTTCTTCCATTATCTTTATAGTTTCAGGTTTTATAGGCCTTTGATCCATTTCAGATTAGTTTTTGTGCATGATATGAAGTATGAGTCCTTTTTTCATTTTTTTACACACGGACATTCAGTTTTGCCAGCACTATTTGTAGAAAAACTCTGTCTTTCCCCCATTTAATGGACTTTTGTTCTTTGTCAAAGATCAGCTGACCATAGGTGGATGGATTTGCCTCTGGGTTCTTGATTCTGTTCCATTGGTCTGTATGTCTGTTTTGACTACCATGACAGTAGAGTAGGTTCTCAGATCAGGTAGTGCGAGGCCCTCTACTTTGTTCTTTTTCTTCAATAATGCTTTGCTTATCCAGGGCCTCTTTCCTTTCCATATAAAGTTGGTGATTAGTTTTTCCATCTCATTAAAGAATGCTGTTGGTATTTGGATTGAGATTGCATTATATCTGTAGACTGTTTGGGGTAGAATTGACATTTTCACAATGTTGAGTTTTTTATCCATGAGCGTGGTATGTTTTTTCATTTATGTAGGTCTCTTTTGGTTTCTTGCAATAGTGTTTTGTAGTTTTCTTTGTATAGGTCTTTTACATCCCTGCATAGATTTATTCCTAAGTATTTTATCTTTTTAGGGGCTATTATAAACAGTATTGTTTTCCTGATTTCCTTTTCGAAGTTCTCTTTGTTGTTGTATAGGAATCCAACTGATTTTTGTATGTTGATCTTGTATCCTGCTACTCTGCTGAATTTTTCTATTAGTTCCAGTAGTTTCCTTGTGGAATCTTTGTGGGTTCTCTCTATATAGGATCATATCATCTGAGAATAGGGATAGTTTTTCTTCTTCATTTCCAATTTGGTACCCTTTATTTCTTTTTATTGCCTTATTGCTCTAGCTAGACTTCCAGCACAGTGTTAAATGGGAGTGGTGATAAAGGGCATCCTTACCTTGTTCCGTTTCTCAGGAGGAATGCTTTCAGCCTCTCTCCGTTGAGAATGATGTTGGCTGTTTGTTTTGTATAGATACCCTTTATCATGTTGAGGAATTTCCCTTCTATTCCTATTTTATTGAGAGTTTTTTTTTTATCAGGAATGAGTGTTGCACTTTATCCAACGTCTTTTCTGCATTGACTGAGATGATCATGTGATTCTTTTCTTTTGTTCTATTTATGTGGTGGATTACAGTGATTGATTTTCTAATGTTGAACCATCCTTGCATACCTGGTATGAATTCCACTTGGTCGTGATGTATTATTTTTTTGATATGATGTTGAATTCTATTGGCTAGAATTTTGTTGAGATTTTTTGCATCTATATCCATGGGAGATATTGGTCTGTTATTTTGTGTGTGTGTGTGTTTGTGGTGTCTTTGCCTGGCTTTGGTATCGAGGTTATGCTGGCTTCATAGAGTGAATTTGGGAGTATTCCTTCCTTTTCTACACACTGAAATAATTTGAGTCTTTTCATCCTCTTAACAGAGCAAAAGTTTTCAATTTTTTTTTTATTGTACTTCAGGTGAAGCCTTACAGAACAAATAGTTTCTCATGAAACAGAAGTACACATGTTGTTTTATGACCCCACAACATATCAACCCTCTAACTTCTCAACCTCTTTTTTTTTTTTTTGAAAATACACATAGCCAAAGATACACCATTTCAAAAATTTCTACATGCACAGTTCAGTGACATTGACTACGCTCTTCCAAT
>NW_004443996.1:14617633-14634818 GCF_000243295.1 Trichechus manatus latirostris
CCCGAGACCATGGTCCCCAGAGCCCTCCACCCAGCAATTCAGTCCCTCAGGGAGTTTGGATGTGTCTATGGGGCTCCCATGACCTTTCCTTGTACTAGTTGTGCTAGTTTCTCCTGTATTGTGTACTGTCTCACCCTTCACCCAAGATACCACTTATCTACTGTTTTCAATTTTGATATAGTTTGTCAATTTGTTTTTATAGCTCATGCTTTTGGTAAGAACTGTTCATCAAATTTTAGATTCTGAAGATTTTCACCTGTATGTATAACTTTTATCTTCTGAAAGTTTTATAGTTTCACATTTTACATTTAAGTATGTTATCCATTTTGAGTTGATTTTTTTAACTAAGTGTGAAGTTTAGGTCGAGGTTCACTTGTTTTATTGTGGTAAAATATGTATAACATAAAATTTTCCATTAAGAATTTATTGTGCTTTAAGTGAAAGTTTACAGCACAAATGAGTTCATCATTCAAAAATTTATACATAAACTGTTTTGTGACATTGGTTGCAATCCCCGCAATGTGTCAGCACTCTCCCCCTTTTTACCCCATGTTCCCCATGTCCATTCATCCAGTTTTCCTGTCCCTCTCTGCCTTCTTGTCTTGCCTTTGGACAGGAGTTGCCCATTTGATTTCGTATATTTGACTGAACAAAGAACCACATTCCTCCTGTGTGTTACTGTTTGTTTTATAGGTCTGTCTGATCTTTGGTTGAAAAATGGTCATCGAGAGTGGAGTGGCTTCAGTTCTGAGTTAGCAGAGTATCCGGCGGCCATAGTCTCGGGGGTTCCTCCAGTCTCTGTCAGACCAGTAAGTCTGATCTTTTCTGTGAATTTGATTTTTGTTCTACATTTTAGCTCTGTCTGAAACTCTCTATTGTGATCTCTGTCAGAGTAGTCAGTGGTGGTAGCTGGGCACCATCTCATTCTTCTGTAAATTTGTCATTTTAAAGTGTACAATTTGGTGGCATTAATTACATTCACATTGTTGTGCAGCCCTCACCGTCAGTTATTTCTGAAAATTTTCACCACCCCAAACAGAAACCCTGTAGCCATTAAGCAATACTCCCTATTCCCCCTTCCCTCCAGTCCAAGATAGCAACTAATCTACTTTAGCCTCTATGTATTTGCCTGTTCTAGGTATTTAATATAAGTGGAATCATACCATACTTGTTCTTATGTGTCTGGCTTATTTCACTTAGCATAATGTTTTCAAGTTTTATCTGTGTCGTAACATGTACAAGAACTTCATTTCTCTTTATGGCTGAATATTATTCCACTGTATGGATGTACCACATTTTGTTCATCCATTCACCTATTGAAGGATGCTTGCATTGTTTACACTTTCCACCTTTCGGCTATTGTGAATAATGTGCCATAAACTTTGGTGTACAAGTATTTGCTTGAGTCCCTGCTTTCAATTCTTTTGGGTATATACCTAGGAGTGAAATTGATGGATCCTGTGTTAATTTCATGTTTAAATTTTTGAGGAACCGCCGAACTGTTTTCCACAGTGGCTGTACCATTTTACATCCCCACCAGCAATGCACGAGGGTTTCAATTTCTCCACATTATTGCTAACACTTGTTATTTTCAGTTATTTTCTGATAATAGCTATCCTAGTGGGTGTGAAGTGATATCTCATTGTGGTTTTGATATGCATTTCCTTGATGGCTAATGACATGGAGCATTTTTTTATGTGTTTATTGGCCATTTGTATATCTTCTTTGGAGAAATTTCTATTCAAGTCCTTTGCCCACGTTTTAATTTGGTTGTTTGTCTTTTTGTTGTTGAGTTGTAGTAGTTCTTTATGTATTCTGGATATTAAATCCTTATCAGATTTATGATGTCCAGCAAGATTCATTTTTTGCCTAAGTATCATGCTTTCTCACATTGCCTATACTCAAAACCTCTGAATAGTCCCCATGACCTTAAGGGTAGAGTTTAAGTTCTTTACTCTGCTTTCAAGACTATTATTGGGGCCCATCTATGCATTGCATTTTTTTTTCCTTTTGGTTTCCAACTACAAGCAGCACAGCATGCTGCCTAAGAACATGGGCTCTGGAGCCAGACCACCTGCATTCAAATCCTGGTGCTTCCATTTATTGGCTGTTAGACCTGTGGCAAGGGCTTCTTTGTGACTTGGTTTTCTTATAAAATGGGTATAGTGATACTCTGTTGCCATTGAGTTGAATTTGACTCATAACAACCCTATAGGATGCAGTAGGACCGCCTCATAGGGTTTCCAGGGAGTGGCTGGTGGATTTGAACTGCCGACTTTTTAGTTAGCAGCTTGAGCTCTTAACCACTTCGCCACTAGTGCTCCAGGAAAGTAATAGTACCTACTTTATAGGGTTGTTGTAAAGATAAAAATTGAATTAATTCATGTGGGTAGTACAGCAACTGGCAAATAGTGCTCAAAAGTGCTGGTTTTTTACCATTACTGACTAATATTTTTGCTTCAGACAAGTTTTGCATTTGCTGGCTGCAACTCCACACTTTCACCTTTCCTTCTGATTCTGTCATTGTCTTTATCTATCAAATTCCTGTTTTTGTGGTTGCCTATGAGGGTGATGTGGTGCTTGGGATTTACTGGAAAAAGGTAACTTTCTGTGATGATAGTAAGGTTCTGTATGTTGATAAGGGTTTGGGTCACACAGGTGCCTATGCATTTGTCATAATTCAGCAAATATTCTCTAATATTTGTGCTTTTAAATGTATGTGAAAACCTTATGAATAGCAGTGGAACGTTGTCTGACAGTGCCAGCAGATGAGCCCGTCAGGTTGGAAGGTACTCAAAATACAACTAGGGAAGAGCTGTCTCCTCAAAGTAGAGTCAACCTTAATGATGTGGACAGAGTCAAGTTTTTGGGACCTACATTTGTTGATATGGCACTACTTGAAATGAGAAGAAACAGCTGCAAACATCCATTAATAATAGGAATGTAGAATGTATGGAGTATAAATCTAGGAAAATTGGAAGTCGTCAAAAATGATATGGAACGCATAAAGATTGATATCCTAGGCCTTAGTGAGCTGAAATGGACTGGTATTGGCCATTTTGAATCAGACAATCATAAGGTATACTATGACAGGAATGACAAATTGAAGAGGAATGGCATCACATTCATTGTCAAAAAGAACATTTCAAAATCTATCCTGAAGGACAACACTATCAGTGATAGGTTAATATCCATACACCTACAGGGAAGACCAGTTAATATGACAATTATTCAAATTTACACACCAACCACTAATACCAAAGATGAAAAAACTGAAGGTTTTTACCAACTTCTGCAGTCTGAAATTGAGGAAACATGCAATAAAGATGCACTGATAATTATTGGTGATTGGAATGTGAAAACTGGAAACAAGAAGGAACAATAGTTGGAAAATATGGCCTTGGTGATAGAAACAAAGTAGGAGATGACATGATAAAATTTTGCAAGACCAATCACTTCTTCATTGCAAATACCTTTTTTCACCAACATAATGGCAACTATACATGTGGACCTCACCAGATGGAATACACAGGAATCAAATTGACTACATCTGTGGAAAGAAGATGATGGAGAAACTCAGTATCACCAATCAGAACAAGGCCCGGGCCTGACTGCAGAACAGACTATCAATTGCTTGTATGCAAGTTCAGGTTGAAGCTGAAGAAAATTAAAACAAGTCCATGAGAGCCAAAGTACAACCTTGAGTATATCCCACCTGAATTTAGAGACCATTTCCAGAATAGATTTGCTGCATTGAACACTAATGACCTAAGAACAGACTAGTTGTAGAATGGCATAAAGGACATCATACATGAAGAAAACAAAAGGTCATTAAAAAGACAGGAAAGAAAGAAAAGACAAAAATGGATGTCAAAAGAGACTCTGAAACTCTGAAAGTTGCTCTTGAACACAGAGTAGCTAAAGTGAACGGAAGAAATGATGAAGGAAAAGAGCTGAACAGAAGATTTCAAAGGGCAGCTCGATAAAGTATTATAATGAAATGTTCGAAGACCTGGAGTTAGAAAACCAAAAAGGGAAGAACACGTTTGACATTTCTCAAGCTGAAAAACTGAAGAAGAAATTCAAGCCTCCAGCTGCAATATTGAATGAGTCTGTGGGCAAAATATTGAACTATGCAGGAGGCATCAAAACAAGGTGAAAGGCATACACAGAGTCACTGTACCAAAGATAACTGGTCATTATTCAACCATTTCAGGAGGTAGCATATGATCAAGAATTGATAGTACTGAAGGCAGAAGTCCAAGCTGCACTAAAGGCATTGGTGAAAAATAAGGCTGCAAGAATTGATGAAACAACAATTGAGATGTTTCAACAAACTGATGCAATATTGGAAGTGCTCACTCATCTACGTCAAGAAATTGGGAGGACAGCTACCTGGCCAATCAACTGAAAGAGATTCATATCTGTGCTCATTACAAAGAAAGGCAACCCAACAGAATGCATAAATTATCAGAAAATATCAATATCACATGCAAGTAAAATTTTGCTGAAGATAATCAAAAAACGGTTGTGGCAGTACATGGACAGGGAACTGCCAGAAACTCAAGCCAGATTCAGAACGAGGGATATCATTGCTGTTGTCAGATGGATCTTGGCTGAAACCGAGACTACCAGAAAGATGTTTACCTGTGTTTTATTGACTATGCAAAGACATTCGACAGTGCGGATCATTACAAACTATGGAATTCCAGAACACTTAATTGTGATCATGAAGAACCTGGACATAGACCAAGAGACAACTGTCTGAACAGAACAAGGGGATATTGCATGGTTTAAAATCAGGAAAGATGTGCATCAGGGTTGTATCCTTTCACCATACTTATTCAATCTGATGCTGAACAAATAATCCAAGGCGGTGGAGTATATGAAGAAGAATGTGGCATCAGAATTGTTGGAAGACTCATTAACAACCTGCAATATGCAGATGACACAACCTTGCTTGCTGAAAGCGAAGAGGACTTGAAGCACTTACTGATGAAGATCAAAGACTACAGCCTTCATTATTTATTACACCTCAACATAAAGAAAACAAAAATCTTCACAACTGGACCAATAAGCAACATCATGATAAAAGGAAAAAAGTTTGACATTGTCAAGGATTTCATTTTACTTGGATCCATAATCAACACTCATGGAAGCAGCAGTCAGGAAACCAAACAACGTATTGCATTGGGCAAATCTGCTGCAAAAGACTTCTTTAGAGTGTTGAAAAGCAAAGATGTCACCTTGAGGACTAAGGTGGGCCTGACCCAAGCCATAGTATTTTCAATTGCCTCCTATGCATGTGAAAGCTGGACAACGAATAACAAAGACTGAAGAATTGATGACTTTGAATTTTGTGTTGGCAAAGAATATTGAATATACCATAGACTGCCAGCAGAACGAACAAACTGCCTTGGAAGAAGTACAGCCAGCATGCTACTTAGGAGTGAAGATGGAGAGACTTATTCTCAAGTACTATGGACATGTGATCAGGAGGGACCAGTCCCTGGAGAAGAACATCATGCTTGGTAAAGCAGAGTGTCAGTGAAAAAGAGGAAGTCCCTCAAGGAGATGGACTGATACAGTGGCTGCAACAATGGCTCAAACATAGGAAGGATTGTCAGGATGGTATAGGACCAGGCAGTGTTTCATTCTGTTGTATATAGGGTCTCTATGAGTCGGCTCCAACTCAAAGACACCTAATAACAAGAAAGCAAGTGTAGTAAAATGTAAATGCTAGAATCTAGGTGTTCACTGTAAAATTCTTTCAACTTCATAGTGTGTTACCTGTGAAATCACGCAGGGTCCCATTCTCAGCAGGGTCTGTTGCTTGGTTTAATGCTCTACTGTCATTCTCTTAAAATTCTTAATAATTTAATCTTCAAGCTTGTGTTTGTAAGTGAGTTATGTCTACAGCTGAGTAAGTGGGGGCACTGATAGGCCCAAGAGGCCACACTTTCCATTCAAACCAGAAATTGCTTTGAATGCTGAAAGAAGGCAATGGTCTTCTAGGAAATATTAACAGCCAAGAAACCCTATAAAATTCTTATTGGATATTACTTCTTGGTATTAGCCAACCACTTTCACTGAATATGATGACGTATAATTAAAGGGAAATATAGGGCAACTCATGGTTCCTTTTCCTTCAGTCCTTCCTGGAAACGGAAGATAAAGAATGTTGGTGGAATTTGTGCATAACAAAAATAAAAAAAAGTTATGTTAGTTTTGTTGCAGCATTTCCAATATTCTGGTAAGAGCAAAATACATATGCATGTATGAACTACAAAATAGAAACTGTAATTACAGTGAATCTACATATGAGTTAAACGCTCTTACATTTGCTTTAAAATTGGCATTGTACAAAATAAATACTAACAGTAAAATTCATGGTATAATTTAATATTTTAATCATTCTTTACTTCGAGCATTAAATAGCAAATTAAAAACACTATGACAAATAGAGAAAAAGAGAGAGAGACAGGGACTGCAGAATAAAAGAAAATGCTTTATATTTTAATACCATTGATGGAAATTTTTCCTGCGTTTTGAATGAGGGACTCATATTCTCATTTTGCACTGGGCCCCATAAATTATGTAGCTGACCCTGGCTGTAGGTTTTGAAATTTTTCATAATAAAAATTTTGGGGAAAATATCCTACCTGTCCTTTAAAGCCTAACTTAAACCCACCTGTGGATCTTTGGCCATACAAAACCCTAGTAATTTTTCAGTCTTTGAGTTCCGAGTGGACCGCTCAACTCTGATATTATCTGGCTGTGTAACCCTGACAATGCTCTTTCCTTCTCTGGAACTGTATCTTGACTTGTACAACGAAGAGATTCAACTAGATGGTCCTTTCTAAAGGCTCTTCAACAAGTTGGGAGACTGTGCTTCTCTCATTTATACCATTCAAAGACCTTTTATACAACTGCATTTGCAGTTGCATAGTGTTTGGGAATGTGTGTATACGCCACGTCCCCTTGAGGGTGTGAAATCTTGGAGAATGAGCCCCTACTTTGTATGTCTCTGTTCTCCTTCATACTTTGTACATAGTAGGAATGCAACAACTGTTATCTGGATGAATGAATGTGCCAAGCCTATGTAGTGGAAAGTCTGAGTATATTAGAAAGGGACACTGATACTGCTCTGGAACTTCAACCAGCCACTTGGGACCATTCTCCTCGCCTGTCTGGAAAATGTTTTCCTCTTTTTCTACCCTCCTGGCTTGGACTCATATCTCACACCCTCAGGGGGAGGTAGGTCTGCCCTTTCCTACTAGGCTCAGTGGTGTATGCCCAACTCAGAGCCCCATAAAATAATTGGGTAATGGATAGAGTGCCTCTTGTGGGTTGAAGGTTCAGCTCCACAAGAGGCCTTTAAAACTTCCCATCTATACTGGAACCTTTTGTTTTCCATGTCCATTGAAGGGGTGGAGTTGGAGGTAGTGTGGGGAGGTTGACTTTGTGAAATCGGACATCTTGAGGCAGTGACCCATGAACAATTCCATACCAACAGAAGAGCAGCCTGGACCTTTGGAGGATCTGGGCTGTCCATCTCCTTGCCACTGGCCAGCACGCATTGGTGGCATTGTAAGCCAGGCTAACCCCACTCCCTCTACAGCCCACTCTCCAACCTCACTTTCCACTTTCACAAGTTCTACTCATTACTTCTCTATGAATCAGACAGAAGTTTTTCAGTTGGACTCAGTATTGGTTTCTCTAAATCACCCTTAAAAAGTTTAGATTTGAATCCACAGATCTGTCTGAGCATGAGGCAGACCTCATACATCACTGAACACTCATCTGCTCAGAAGGTCGGGGCCTTGGCATGGTTGGGTGTTGATGTCTTTATGGATGGAAAATGTTGGTTTTGCATTCTATCAGTAACTCCCACAGAGGTGATATTGGGGTTTAGGGATCTAATCATTTGGAAAATGCTTGATGGGAGCCAGCTCTAGTCTAATTTACATTTTGGAAAGAGAAGATAATGATTTGTACTACAGAAATGGCTGCCCCACCACTCTCTTGTCAGACAGGGTGTGGGAATGACCAAACCAGCAATGTCAGCAGGGTAAGGTGATGGAGAAGGCAAGTCGAGGAAGAAACACAACAAAGGGTCAGAAACAGTGGTGGAAAGAACACTGGGTTGGGAATCAGCAGATCAGGGCTCTAGTTCTGATTCTGTTATTAATTCACTTGCTCACTGTGTGACATTGAGCACTTTCCTTTCTCTCAGGGTCTCAGTTTTCTCATGTATAAAATGAAGGTATGACACTTGATGGTCTAAGGATTTTCGCACATCTGATTTATGATATTTGAGAGGGTACTTACCCTATTATAGTTGGTATAGGAGCACAAGGTCTAGAGCCAGACTGCCTGGGTTTATGTCTTGCACCTACCGTTTTCTGGCTGTGTGACCTTGTGCAAATTACTTAACCTCTCTGTTCTTCAGTATCCTCATCTGTAAAATGGGAATAATAATAGTACCTGAGTTATAGGATTTTTATAAGGATTAATTGTGTCCATTTATATAAAGCATTTAGAATATTGCTTGGTACATAATAAGTTCTAATAAATGTTGGCTGTAATTATGATTATAGGACCCCTTCCCTCGGCTATCCCTAGGAAGCCAGGGAAGAGCATTCCAGGCTGTAGGTTTTCTCTCCTCTCTGAAAAGAGACCACCTAGTGGTTGCCTTCCTAGGCATCTGGACATACACCTCATGTCCCTTTGGGGAAGGCCACCTTCTCCCTCTCTGTTGAATAGCACCCTGGGGCTGCAGTATCTGGGGCCTCAATCTGGACCTGTTTGGAAAACAGTTCATCTAGGAGTTGGTCTTTGCTTGCTTCCCCAAACTGGAAGGTCCTGTCCGTATTTCCAAGTGTGAGAAGTACATCTTCTCTACCTTCTACGTGGCTTTTACCATCCCTCAGCCAAGATAGTCAATGATGGGGAGTGGTATGGAGATAAGACAACCAGGCTAGAAAGGAGGATGGGGCTTCTCTTATTTCTGGTTGTCCTGTCAGGATTTGTTTCCATGAAGGGTTTCTGAGTCCCTGGGATATCCATGTGACCAATCCATGTTCCTGGCTTTCTCTTTTTTCAGTGACATATCTAGTCACTCCGAAAAAATTTATCTGTAAATACTAGTGAATTAAGTGGTAACCATACTGGTTGCCATCAAATCAATTGCAACTTACAGTGACCCTATGTGTGTCAGAGTAGAATTGTGCTCCATAGTGTTTTAAATGACTAATTTTTCAGAAGTATATTGCCAGGCCTTTCTTCCAAGGGGTCTATGGATGAACTTCAACCTCCAACCTTCTGGTTAGCAGTTGATTGTGTTAACTGTTTGCACCACTCAGGGACTCCGATTTAAATGGTAGCCCATGCATAGTAATATTTGAGCTTAAACTGGGGTCATAGTATTATAGAATGTTATAGTGAGAAGAGGCCTTAAAGATGATTTCATTTAATTCCCTCCTTGTATAATGTATTGAGGAAACTGAGTTCTAGATAAGGGAAGAGACTTGCCCAAGATCATAGAGCAGATCTGGGGCTAGAATCTAGGTAATCTGTTGCTCAGTTGTGAGCCCTTTTCTTATATCAATTTGCTTCCTGGGCATTTTTGGAGGCCACGTTTCTTAACCAAAAGGAGTGACTCCAAGCATAGTGAAGTGTAGGTGGGCAAGTGGAGATGTTTTGGGGTAGAGAGGCTTTTGGGTTTCCCTCAAAATCTCTTGTGGACAGTTGCTTACTCTGCTTTCAGACAGGACCAGCTTTGCTGATGCTCAAAGCAGTCTAGGAGAGCCAGAGTTTCAGAGCTCCACGTCTCCAACTGTACTGCCATTGCTAGCTGGGGACAGGAGAGAGGCCTTGCAGCTGGATCTCCTATGTGTCTCCAATGCCTGGGAGGAGCAAGTCACTCTGGAGTAGTACACAAGGATCATAACATCTGCTTTGAGGTGCTTGGTCACATTATCCAAAGACAATAAAGAGATATGAATAGAAATGGTGAAAGAGTGAATCAGGGGTCATGTCTGGTTTGCTCAGCAGCCAGTCCATAGGAGCGGCAGAGAAATAAGAACAAAACACAGTGTGAGTCCCTGGTCAACAAAATAACCTAATAAGTAGAGATTGCATGCCCCAGAGAGCACAGTAGATTTTCTGGCAGGATGGGGCCATAGTCATTCTGAACAAACAAGATCTTAATTTATATCTTAGCAGAATAAGATTAGAAACCTGCTTCACATTCCTCCTAGAGAGTGTTTCCAAAAGTAAGCCAAGTGAAAGTTCTCCATGTGGAGACAGAGCAGAGAAGGCAGACACATGGCTTTCCAAACATGGTTTACAGGCTACTGCAATGACAGTCCCATGGTAGCTCCAAGGTAGCACCATCTGGTGCCAACGTGTTATGCCATGCCAATGGTAAAGACATTCTAGTCCAGATCAACATCAAGATTTAGATGGCCTGTTTAGAGCTTAGTACACCTGTGCCAAGGGCTGGCTGACTCTGCAGGCTAATTTTTTTCATTATTATTATTATTTTTTATTATTGTGCTTTAGGTGAAACTTTACAGAATAAATGCTTTCCTCATTCAACACTTTATACACAAATTGTTTTGTGACATTGGTTGTAATCCCTGCCATGTGTCAACACTCTCTCCTTCCACAACTCAATTTCATGTTTCCATCTGTCATGGATTGAATTATGTCCCCCCAAAAATGTACGTATAGATTTGGCTGGGTCATGATTTCCAGTATTGTATGATTGTGTACCATTTTGTAATCTGATGTGATTTCCTTATGTGTTGTAAACTCTATCACTATGATGTAATAAGATGGATTAGTGGCAGTTATATTGAGGAGGTCTACAAGATTAGATAGTGTCTTAAGCCAATCTCTTTTGAGATATAAAAGAGAGAAGCGAGCAGAGACACTTGGGAACCTCACACCACCAAGAGGGCAGTGCTGGGAGCAGAGCTTCCTGCTCCTGAGATTCTTGCTCTGAGATGCTACCAGACCGAGGGAAGACTGATGACACGGACCTTTCTCCAGAGTCGACAGAGAGAGAAAGCCTTCTCCTGGAGCCAGCACCCTGAATTTGGAGTTGTAGCCTACTGGACTGTGAGAGAATAAACTTCTCTTTGTTAAAGCCATCCACTCGTAGTATTTTTGTTATAGCAGCACTAGATGACTAAGACACCATCCATCCATTTTTCTTGTCCCTTCCTACCTTCTTATCATTGCTTTTGGGCAGATGTTGCCCTTTTGGTCTCCTATACATGATTAAATTAAGAAGCATATTCCTCAAGTATGTTATTGTTTGTTTTATAGATCTGTCTAATATTTGGCTGAAGGGTGAACTTTGGGAGTGGCTTCAGTTCTGAGTTAAAAGGGTGCCCAGGGGCCATAGTCAAGTGGGTTCCTCCAGTCTCTGTCAGACAAGTAAGTCTGGTCTTTTTTTGTGAATTTGAATTCTGTTCTACGTTTTTCTCCCCTTCTGTTCAGGAATCTCTGTCGTGATCCCTGTTAGAGCAGTTGAGAGTGGTAGCCAGGCACCATCTAGTTCTTCTGGGCTCAAGCTGGTGGAGGCTGTGGTCTGTTAGCCCTTTGGACTATTATTTCCTTTGTGTCTTTAGTTTTCTTCATTATCCTTTGCTCCAGATGGATGGGACCAGCAGATGTATCTTAGATGACCACTCACAAACTTATAAGACCCCAGATGCTACTCACCAAAGTTGGATGTAGAATATTTTCTTTATGAACTTTGTTATGCCAATGACCTAGATGTACTTCGTGACCATGGTCCCCAGCCCTCAGTCCCAATAACTCGGTCCCTCAGAGTGTTTGGATGTGTCCATGAAGCTTCTATGACTTTGCCTTGGTCAGTTTGTGCTGACTTCCCCTATATTGTGTGTAGTCTTTCCCTTCACCACATTTACCACTTATCTACTATCTAGTTAATGATTTCTCCTCCCCAACCCTCCCCTCCCTTGTAACCATCAAAGGTTGTTTTTTTTTCTGTGTATAAACCTTTTCTTGAGTCTTTATAATAGTGGTTTCATACAGTATTTGTCCTTTAGTGACTGACTTATTTCACTCAGTATAATGCCCTCCAGATTCATCCATGTTGTGAGATATTTGGCGGATTCATCATCGTTCTTTATTGTTGCATTGTATTCCTCTGTGTGTATGTACCATAATTTGTTAATCCATTCATCTGTTGATGAGCACTCAGGTTGTTTCCATCTTTTTCCTACTGTGGATAATGCTGCAACGAATATGGGTGTGCATAGGTCTATTCATGTGACGGCTCTTATTTCTCTACGATATAGTCCTAGGAGTGGGATTTCTGTATCAAATGATATTTCTATTTCTAGCTTTTAAAGGAAGCGCCAGATCATTTTCCATAGTGGTAGTACCATTTTACACTCCTACCAGCAGTGTATAAGGGTTCCAATCTCCCCACAACCTCTCCAAAACTTGTTATATTCTCTGTTTTTCTATTAGTGCCAGTAATGTCGGGGTGAGATGATATCTCAGTGAAGTTTTGATTTGCATTTCTCTAATGGCTAATGATTGAGAGCATTTCTTCATGTGTCTGTCAGTCACCTGAATGTCTTCTTTGGTGAAGTGTCCGTTCACATCCTTTGCTCTTTTTAATTGGATTGTCTTTTGTTGCTGGGGTGTTGTAGTATCTTGTAGATTTTAAAGATTAGACTCTTGTTGGATATGTTGTAGCCATAATTTTTCCCCAGTCTGAAGTCTTTTGATGAGCATAAGTGTTTAATTTTTGGAAGGTCCCGGTTATCTAGTTTATCTTCCGGTGCTTGTACATTGTTAGTTACGGTTTTTGTCTTATTTATGCCATATATTAGGGCCTGTAGCATTGTCCTTATTTTTTCTTCCATGATATTTATAGTGTCAGGTTTTATATTTAGGTCTTTGATCCATTTTGAATTAGTTTTTGTGTATGCTGTGAAGTATGGATTTTGTTTCATTTCTTTACAGATGGACATCCAGTTTTGCAAGTGCCATTTGTTAAAGAGACTATCTTTTCCCCATTTAATGGACTTTGGTCCTTTGTCAAAGATCAGCTGACAGCAGGTTCTCAATTCTGTTCCATTGGTCTATGTGTCTGTTGTTGTACCAGTACCAGGCTGTTTTGACTATAGTGGCTGTATAGTAGATTCTGAGATCAGGTAGTGTGAGGCCTCCTACTTTGTTCTTCTTTTTCAATAATGCTTTACTTATCTGGGGCCTCTTTCCTTTCCAGATAAACTTATTGATTAGTTTTTCCATCTCATTAAAGAATGCTGTTGATATTTGGATTGGGATTGCATTATATCTGTAGATTGCTTTGGGTAGAATTGACATTTTCAAAATGTTGAGTCTTCTTATCGACAAGCATGGTATGTTTTTCCATTTATGTAGGTCTCTTTTGCTTATTTGCAGTAGTGTTTTGTACTTTCTTTGTATAGGTCCTTTACATCCCTGGTCAGATTTATTTCTAAGTATTTTACTTTTTTAGGGCAGTTGTAAATAGTATTGTTTTCTTGATTTCCTTTTTGAAGTTCACTTTGTTGTTGTATAGGAATCCAACTGATTTTTGTATGTTCATCTTGTATCCTGCTACTCTGCTGAATCTATTAGTTCCAGTAGTTTTCTTGCAGAATCTTTGGAGTTCTCTATATATTTAAGATCATAACATATGAGACTAGAAATAGTTATACTTCTTTCTTTCCAATTTGGGTGTTCTTTATTTCTTTTTCTTGCCTTATTGCTCTAGCTAGGACTTTTTGCACAATGTTAAACAGGAGTGGTGATAAAAGGCATCCTTGTCTTGTTCCTGTTCTCAAGGGGAATGCTTTCAGCCTTTCTCCACTGAGAATGATGGTAGCTGTTTATTTTCTATAGTTGCCCTTTATTATGTTGAGGAATTTCTCTTCTATGTCTATTTTATTGAGAGTTTTTATCAGGAATGGATATTACACTTTATCCAATGCCTTTTCTGCATCAATTGAGATGATTACATAATTCTTTTCTTTTGTTCTATACATGGTGGATTATTTTGATTGATTTTCTAATGTTGAACCATCCATGAATACCTGGCGTGAATCCCACTTGTTCATGATGTATTATTCTTTTGATATGAAGCTGAATTCTTGGTTAGAATTTTTGCATCTAAATTCATGAGAGAGGGGCAATATGGAGCTATAGACAGAAACAACACACCATCCCTCCACAGCAAAGATCCAAAAAACTAAGTCAAACAGAGAGAAATGTCAATCCTGAAACCCTAAACATCAAAAGAAGAGAAAAAGAACTCAGCCAAGCACTGAATGCAAAAAGAAACAGAGAACAGAGAGAGAGGAGAGATACATGCAGAGGTCCCCTATCAGCTAACACAGCACAGATCTGCCATCTTGGACTCATGTCAAAGATTAGCGAAAAGGGAGTATGGGAAATCAGCTTCACAGAGCTCCCACCAGGAGACAGAACAACCGGTAACCAGCAATATATGCTTTTCCACCGCTCACCCTTCTTCACTCCCGCCTCAGCCTCCTCTGCTACCTGTGGCCACAGTCTCTTGGCCAGGAAGCACCGGGTTCACCCTGGTGTCACTTGGATTCCATCCGCCCACACTGGCTGGCTCCCTGAGTGCCATTTGTTGGTTGCTGATGTTACTTTTTTCCACTGCTTTTGGTTTCTTCCATACGTCTTACAACCTCCACCTTCTTTCTTTCAAATACCTGGTTCCATGTGCCATCTTTGTTTCTTCCTGAAAGGCTGTGAAATGCTGCTTGACTGTGGAACTGCTTCCTGGCCCGTGCCGCCACACTGGTGTGAACCCTGGGAATTTTTTTGTTTTGATTTGTTTGTTTGTTTTCTTTTTCTGTTCTTGGCGTGGGAGCCCCTTCTATCCAGGCAGTACTGTGCTGCTTGGGAGCCACTCCCTCAGTCTGCCCAGCCTTGCAGAGGGAACCCTGGGGGCACTTTTTTCTTGTCTTGTTTTTTCTGTTTGTTTTCTTTCCTTTTCTCTCTTTTTCCCTTTTTGTCTTTCTTCATTTTTAAGTTCCTCATCTCTCTATGCTTACCTTCTCTTCCTGTCTCCTGAATACCTGGCGCTGTGTGACACCTCTACCCCTTCTAGGCAGGCTGTATTCCATGGCCTGGGAGCAACTTCCCTAGTCCTCACAGCTGCACTGGTGGGATCACTGGGGACTTTTCTTTTTTTTAATTTTTATTTATTCATTTTTTATTTTGCCCTTTTTTTTTCTTTTGGTTTTCTCCATTTCTCATTCTCTCCTCTCTCCATTCCAATGGCAAAATCCCTTAGCACTCTTATTTGTTTGTATGTTTTTGGCCCCGTTCCTTCTCCTCTATCTCCTCTTTCCCATGCCCATCTTAGCTCCACACATCACAATCTCCCCCTTCCTTCCTGCCTACCTGCACTGTGCACTGAACATCACACCCACAAGCAACACAGGCATGGCCTACCAGAACCTGCCCTGCACTGATTCCCAGTACACCCTGTCATCCCAGGTACGTGTCACACACAACCTATTCCACAACTCCCTTTCAGCTGGACCTGCCTTGCTGTACCAACCTGAGCAACTGACCCAGCCCATTGGAGAAGGAGGTGAAAAGTATCGTACCCATGAGTGAACAAACAATAAAGAGTGCACAGCCCACCTGCTCATACATAACCAAATAAAACAAAAAAGCAGGATGAAACAAACAAATATACAAACAATAAATAAGGAAAATAACTACTGAATGTCCCAAAGACAGCAGACAATATCAAAATATATTAAAAAAGGACAAGATGGTTCCAGTGGGTATCCAAAATAAAACACCAGATGACTTTCTAGCAGAAGAAAAAGCACTAGAACTACCTGGTAGGGAATTCAAATCTCTAATATTTAGAGCTAACCAAGGTTTGAAGCAAAAAGCAGACAAAAATGAGAGAAAATAGACAAATTCATGGAAAATAAGACAAAAAAATGAAAGAAATCAGGAAAATAATGCAGGAACAAAATGCCAAAATAAATTCACAACTAGAAAGCATACAAAAACAACAATTAGAAATACAAAGATAAATAACAGTATCTCAGAAATGGAAAGTGTCATAGACGGGCTGAGGAACAGGTCTGAAACAATGGAAGACAGGATCAGCAAAACTGATGAAAAACACTTGGATACAAGTCTGAGGAAAAATCAGAAAAAAGAACAAAGACAAATGAAGAAACCCTGAGAATTATGTGGGATACAATGAAAAGCATAAATTTGTGAGTGATCGAGTTCCAGAACAGGGGGAGAAAATAGAAAACACAGAGAGGATCACTGAAGAACTGCTGACAGAAAACTTCCCCAATATCATGAAAGATGAGAAGATGACCATCCAAGAAGCTCAACGAACCTCATATAGGATAGACCCCAAAAGAAAATCACCAAGCCATATCATAATCACACTCACTAAAACTAAAGACAAAGAATCCTGAGAGCAGCTCGAGAAAAACAAAAAGTCACATACACAGGAGAAACAATAAGACTAAGCTCGGATTATTCGGCAGAAACCGTACAGGCAAGAAGTCAATGGGAAGACATATATAAAAGCTTGAAAGAAAAGAATTGCCAGCCAGGAATAATATATCCTGCAAAACTCTCGTTCAAATATGATGGTGAAATTAGGTCATTTCCAGATAAACAGAAATTAAGCGACTATGTAAAAACCAAACCAAACTTACCAGAAATCATTAAAGGGAGTCCTTCACTCTGAGGACAAACATCAGACCACAGACTGAATCTAGGACACAGATCGTACCAGCCAGATACCAACCTAGGAAATGAACTCTCAAGGACTATCCCAAACCAAAAGAATTACAACAGGGAATCAGAGAGGTTAATCTATAAATGACAACAACATCAGAACAATAAACGAGGGAATAAACAGTGTAGGTATAGAAATTTCTAATGGAGAGGAAGGAAAGGCGATACAAAGTAATAACAGACTGGTTCAAATCTAGGAAGATAAGGGTAAATTTCAAGGTAACCACAAAGAAAGTTAACAAACCTCCTCACCAAAATAAAGAAGAAAAACATAAAGTTCATTAGAAACAAAACCTACAAAAACAAAAGAAATGGAAAAAAAATCCACAAACAAAAGGAATTCAGCACA
>NW_004443996.1:14639137-14656930 GCF_000243295.1 Trichechus manatus latirostris
ATATGTGTACTGACTGTTTAATGAGAAACTATTTGTTCTGTAAACCTTCACCTGAAGTACAATAAAAAAAAAAGGACTAGACTTACTGGCCTGACAGAGACTGGAGAAACCCCAAGAGTATGGCCCCCGGACACCCTTTCAGCTCAGTAATGAAGTCAGTCCTAAAGTTCACCATTCAGCCAGGTATTGGACTGCCCCATATAACAAAAAGGGACTAATGAGGCACAGCAGTCCAGGGACAAGGACTAGAAGGCAGAAGGGGACAGGAAAGCTGGTGATAGGGAACCCGAGGTTGAATAAGGGCAGTGTTGACATATCATGGGGTTGTTAACCATTGTCATAAAACAATATGTGTACTGTTTAATGAGAAACTCCTTGTTCTGTAAACGTTCATCTAAAGTACAGTAAAATAAGTAAAATAAATTCATGACAGATATTGATCTGTAATTTTCTTTTTTGTGGTGTCTTTGCCTGCCTTTGGTATCAGGGTTATGCTGGCTTCACAGAATTTATTTGGGAGTATTCCTTCCTTTTCTATGCTCTGAAATAATTTGTGTAGTACTGGTGTGAGCTCTTCTTTGAATGTTTGGTAGAATTTTCCAGTGAAGCTGTTCTGACCAGGGCTTTTTTTCTTGTTTTTTTTTTTTTTTTTTAATTACTTCTTCAATCTCTTGTTTTGTTACAGGTCTGTTCAGATTTTCTAACTCAGTTTGTGTTAAATATGTAAGTAGTGTGTTTCTAGAAATTGGTCCATTTCCTCTAGGTTCTCAATTTTTTTGGAGTACAATTTTTCATAGTATTCTGTTAATTTCATTTTTATTGCAGCTGGGTCTCTTGTAATGTCTCCCATCTCATTTCTTATTTGGGTTATTTGCTTCCTCTCCTGTTTTTCTTTTGTCAGTTTGGCCAATGATTTGTTGATCTTGTTGACGTTTTCAAAGAATCAACTTTTGGTCTTGTTGATTCTTTCTACTGTTTTGCTGTTCTCCATTTCATTTATTTCTGTTCTAATCTTTATTATTTCCTTTCTTCTGGTGGGTCTGGGCTTCTTTTGCCATTCTCTTTCTATTTATTCGAGTTGTAAGGCTAACTTTTTTATTTTGCCCTGTTCTTTTTTGATGTGTGCATTTATTTGTATTAGGTGATCTCTGAGCGCAGCTTTTACTGTGTCCCAGCGGTTTTGGTAAGATGTGTTTTCATTCTCATTTGATGCTAGGAATTTTTTGGTTCCCTCTTTGATTTCTTATATTACCCAGTTTTTTTAAACAAACTGTTATTCAGTTTCCATATATTTGATATTTTATCCTTGGTCTTCCTGTTATTGATTTATTCTTTTATGGAGTTACTATCAGAGAGAATACTTTGTATTATTTTTATGTTTTGGATTTTATTGAGGATTGCTTTGTGGCTAAAAATGTGGTCTATTCTGGAGAATGTTGCATGTGCATTGGAAAAGAATGTATAGTTTGCTGCTGTTTGGTGGAGTTTTCTATATATGTGTATGAGGTCCAGTTGTTCTATTTTGGCCTTTAGATTTTCTGTATCTCTGTTGAGTTTCTTTCTAGATATTCTATCCTTTACCAATAGTGGTGTCTTGAAGTCTCCTACTATTATTATGGAACTGTCAGTTTCTCTTTTCAGTGCTGTTAGAGTTTTTTTAAATGTATTTTGGGGCTCTTTACTTGGGTGCATACATATTTATTAAGGTTATGTCGTCTTGGTGGATTGCCCCTTTAATCATTATACAGTGTCTTTTCTTGTCTTTTGTTGTTTATTTTGCCTCAAAGTCTATTTTATCTGAGTTTAGTATTGCCATTCTTGTCCTTTTATGGTTACAGTTTGCTTGGTATATTTTTCCATCCTTCAGTTTTTAATAAATTTATGTCTTTGTGTCTATCACATGTCTCTTGCAGACAGCATATTGCCATTCTGCCACTGTCTCTTTATGGGTGCATTTAAACTGTTTACTTTCAGTGTGATTATCAATAGTCAGTAGGTATGAGTTCATCACTGTCATATTGTTGTGCTTTTTTTTTTTTGATGGTTCTGAGTTTTCTTTGTTCCTCTTATTCTCCTGTGCTGAGTTCTTCTTGTTTGTGGATTTTCTTTTCTTTTCTTTCATTGTTGTATATTTTGTGTTTACTGAATCTTCACGTTTTTCTTCTTTTGTATTCTGATGGGTAGTTTTGTTAATTTTCTTTGTGGTTACCTTGAAATTTACTCTTATCTTCCCAAGTTTAAACCAGTTTTTTATTACTTGATATTGTCTTGAATTCCTCTCCCTTTGGAAGTTCTATACCTACACCATTTATTCCCTCTTTATTGTTTATATGTTGTTGTCATTTACAGATTGACATCTCTGCTTCCCTGTTTTAAGTTTTTTAGCTTTGTTTTATTATTGAGAGTTTTTTATCTAGGTTAATATCTTGCTGATGCTGTCATGTGTCTTAGATTCTGGTTGTTGTCTGATGTTGTTGGTTCTGTAACTGGAGGATTCCCTTTACTATTTTTTTGTGAGTTCAGTTTGGTTTTTGCAAATTCCCTTAATTTCTGTTTATCTGGAAACGCCCTAATTTCACCATCATATTTGAGAGAGAGTTCTGCAGAAGTTATTATTCTTGGTTGGCAGCCTTTTTCTTTCTAAGTTTTATATATTTCTTTCCACTACCTTCTTGCTGCATAGTCTCTGTTGAGTAATCAGAGGTTAGTCTTATTGTTTACCCTTTGTACGTGACTTTTCATTTTTCTTGAGCTGCTCTCAGGATTCTTTCTTTGTCTTCGGCAAGCGTGATTATGATGCGTCTTGGTGTCTTTCTTTTAGAGCTATTTTATATGGGATTCATTGAGATTCTTGGTTGGTCAGCTTTTCATTTTTCATGATATTTGGAAAGTTTTCTGCCAACAAATCTTCAACAGTATTCTCTGTGTTTTCCCTTTTTTCCTCCTGTTCTGGAACTCTGATCACACAGAAATTTTTGCTCTTGATTGTGGCCCACATAATTCTTAGATTTACTTCAATTTTCTTCATTTTTTTCTCTGACTTTTCCTCAAAGTTGCATCCATGGATTTATCTTTCATCTTCTTGATTCTGTCTTCTATTGTTTCAAATGTACTTGTAAAACTTTCTATTGAGCTGTCAGTTCCTGAAATTTTGTTGTTCTTTTGGATTTCTAGTTGCTCTTTTAGTATGATTTTTAATTGTTTATTTATTTTCACCTTTGTTCTTGTATTGTTTTCCTGAATTCTTCTATTGGTTTGTGTTTTCCTTGATGTTGGCTATGTTTTCCTTGGTTTTGTCTGTTTTCCTTGTTCACTTTCCTAATCTCTTGGAGAGCCCTAAGTATTATTCTTTTGAATTCCATATTGGGTAGTTTCACTGTCTTTTCTTCTACTAGAAGGTCATCTAATTCTTTATTTTGGTCATGTGCTGGAGCCATCTTGTCTTGCTTTTTTATATGTTTTGAAATTGTCTGCTGTCTCTGAGACATTAAGGTATTATTTTCTTTATGTATTGATAGTATTTTCATTTATTTCATCCTGATTTTTTTAAATTTTGATATGTCAGGGTGGGTGGGCCAGGCGTGTTTTGTTGTTTGCTAGTCTGTGGGCATGATAGTTCCCACCACTTTGTCAGAGTGGGCAGGGCAGCAACAGGCAGGGCGAGACTGCTTTGCTGTACACTGGTTTGGTGAGGTGGCTGAGGGCAGACTGGGCGGGTGCTGCCTGTCTCCTGCAGGTGGTCCAGCAGTGTGGGAGCTTTCCCAGCCCCTTGCCAGATAGGCGGGCATGTTTGATGGGGAGCAATGCGGGCTTGCTTCCCACCATTCAGCAGCTGGTCAAGCTGCAGGAGGGTGGGACATTGCAGGCCTACTGTGGCAGCTGGCCTTAGCAATGAGGATGTTCTAGCCAGGGCAGCACTTTGGGGGCACGTGGGAAGAAGGGGTGGCATATGGGGCAGATGCTGTGTCTCCTGTTGGGAACTCCATGAAGTTGCCTTCCCGTATTTCCTGTCTGAGGTCATTGCTGGCTGTGCTCCAAGATGGCAAAGCTTTTCCAAGTTAGCTGGCAGGGGACCTCCACTCCGTTGCTCTACTTGCTCTCTGTTCTCTGTCAGTTTCTTCCATTTGGTGCTTAATCTATTTCTTTATCCCTTCATTGAGGCTTAGGGTTCCAGGATTGACATTTGTATCTGTTTACTTAGTGTTTCAGGTCTTTGCTGCAGAGGGACTCCATGGTGCTTCTGTCTATAGCACCATATTGGCTCTGCCTCCTGAACCCTACTGCCTAGCTTTAGCAGAAGAACTTAAACGTATTTTTTCTGCATATATTCCCGTCCTATATAGAACAACCTTCCACTGATCTGTCATTTTTCACCCCATTCAGTCCTTTCCTAAAAACTTATCACTTCCACTTCTATAGGAGATTTCATCCAAAAGAAAGACAGTAGAAGAGGAATCATGAAGGATTCTGAATCTTGGAGCTGAAAGATTTCCCAAAGAATATCCAGTATATCCTCTTGAGTTACCCACTCTCCAAGTTTCAACTACTGATTATATTCTGGTGGCCCCCGATTATATGTCCATCCCAGACCTTACCCCCAAGCTACGAATTAATATATCAAGCTGCCTGCCACCTGAATGTATTGTAGGTACTGTAAACTCAACATGTCCAAAGTGGAACTTATCATATTATCCCTTAAACTTGATCCTACTCCTGAGTTTCCTGTCTCACTTAGTAGTACCATTATGTATCCAATCAGCCAACTTAGAAACTTGAGAGTCATCTTGAGTCACCTCCTTCTTTTTTCTTAGATCCCAACCCATCAGCAAATCCTACTGATTTTTATCTCCCAAATATATTTCAAATCCATCCACTTCTTTGTGTTTCCACTACCTAATTCAAACCCTCATTACTTCATAGCCGAACTGCTGTGATGGTTTTCTAATTGATGTCCCTGATTCCAATCTGGGCCCCCTCCACTTTATCCTTCACACTCCCAAAATAATCTTAAACTATAAATCTGATCATGACATTCTGAGTGCTTAAAACAGTTCAATGACTACCCATTACCCTTAAGATAAAGTCCAAACTTTTTTCAGGACCCACGAGGCCGCTCATGGTTTTGTCCTTGCTTATTTCGTAAGCCTGTACACTTCTGCTACTCCTTGTATTGCTCTTCATGCTTCAGCAATACTGAACTGATGAAGTCCTTTGCAGACACTATATTGCATTATATTGTTCAAGGCATCTGTAATTCTCCATGCTGCCCCCATCTTCTTGGATCAGATATTCCCTACTCCGTTAAGTTTGCCTGACTAACTTCTTATTACTTCATACAATAAATCTTTCCAGATTGAGTGAGGTGATACACCTGTGTAATTCTACAGCGCTGTAAAGAATTCCATATCATATCTTTTTATCACATTCTATTATAATAATCTGTTTATCTATCTGTCTCCCCCACTGTATTATAAGGCTCTTGAGGAGATAGTATTTTATTTATATCTGTATTGTCAAAGCCTAGCACAGTCTTTGGTATATAATAGGTGCTTAGTAATTGTTTTCTGAGAGAATGAAGAGGGCAAGCATAGAATTGGTTACTTTTAATTCAGTTAGACCTTTAAATGATTTTCCACGCATTGACTATTCTATCTCTCCCAACAAGCCTGTGAAGTTGAACGGGTATGTTTGTGCATATGCATCTTTTTTAGAGCTCTTCTGAAACTTTTTATGGTAGGGTCAGCAAATTTTAGACTTTTCATTGTGCAGATGTTAGAACTGATACCCAAAGATGCTACATAACTTGTCTCAGCTCATGCAGCTAATTAATAGTGGGACCTGAACACTGATTTCTAGATTCTCATCCCGGGGATCTTCCTGCTGCCTTTTTAAAAATTAAGGTAAAATTCACATAACATTAAATTAGCCTGACCTATGGGGTGAACAGGGAAGCAGGTGGAGTGTTGACTACGGAAGCAAACTCCACTGAAGAGGGCTCTTGGAGTAATTCGCAGCAGCCTTACAGCTGACAGTATCAGGATGTGGGAAGTGCTGGCATGCTCTGAACAGACCCCAGGGTAGTTTGCCTTGTTGATTTTAGGGCAGAAGCTTGGGGTTCTGTCTCTTTGTACAGGCAGGGGATGTGGCGGGTAGGGGGAATGTCTCTTTTGCGGGGACCATTTCCCCAGTTCACATTAGACAGCCTCCTGCATGTCTGGGAGGAGGGGCAAGGACGGAGGGAGATGTGATTTTCCTACCACACGTGACTCATTGTCGATTCATTGATTCTTGTCTGTCTGAAGTTTACCACTGCTGTCTTCCGCTCCTTGATTCAGATTCCCTCAAGGGTGATCACCCTTTCCTTGTTGAATTTCTTTTTGTATTTGTGGAGGAGGGCCAGAATGATGGTCTATTTACGCCACCATCTTCTCAGAATCCACAAATTTCTCCACATTTTTGCCAACACTTGTTATTTTCCTTTTTTTTTTTTAAGTTAGGGCCATCTTAGAGGCTGTGAAGTGGTGTCTCACTGTGGTTTTGATTTGCATTTCTCTAATGACTAATGAGTTGAGTATCTTTTCATGTGCTGATTGGTCATTTGTATATCTTCTGTCTTTTTGTTGTTTTGTTCTTTATATATTCTGGATACTAAGCCCTTATCTGATATATCATTTCCAAATATTTTCTACCATTCTGTAGGTTGTCTTTTCATTTTCTTGGTGTACAATTTTCTTTGATGTACAAATATTTTTTACTTCGATGAAGTTCAATTTACCTATTTTTTCTTTTGTTTTTCATTTTTTTGTTGTTTTATCTAAGAATCACTTGCCAAATCAAAGTTCATAAGAATGGTTTTAGGTTTTACATTTAAATCATTGATCCATTTTCAGTTAATTTTTGTATATGGTTTGAGGTCTTGTTCCTAATTCATTTTTGCATGCGGATATCCAGATATCCCAGCACAAACTGATAAATAGACCATTTTTGCTGTATAGAATGGGCTTAGCATCCTTGTCAAAATCAATTATCCATAGATGTATGGGCTTATTTCTAGATTCTCAATTTTATTCTATTAGTCCACTCCCATCTAATGAGATTAGCCCTAGCCCAGCTGCCTTTAAAGAGCCCTTGCCTGAGTCATTGCCTGGGGCATTGCCTGAGGCAGATGCTTTACAAGACAATGCCGAATGTTCTCAAAACAATTCCGCACTACCGATTCTGGCTTCTAGACCTATAACTAGACTTAAGTCCAAG
Source organism: Trichechus manatus latirostris (assembly GCF_000243295.1). Taxonomy (NCBI): domain Eukaryota; kingdom Metazoa; phylum Chordata; class Mammalia; order Sirenia; family Trichechidae; genus Trichechus; species Trichechus manatus. Next base: position 14,646,392 of record NW_004443996.1, read on the forward strand.
CAAACCCCAAAAGGTGAAGTACAGAGTGTGACCCAGGAGGAGGTATGCTACACTCCAAAAGAGCTACTTGAGTTTTCTAAAATGTACAAACAGAAACCTGGGAAATATGTGTGGGAATGGCTATTAAGGGTGTGGGATAATGGTGCAAGGAACATAAAGATGGATCAATCTGAGTTTATTGGTATGGGTCCACTAAGCATAGATTGTTCATTCAAAGTTTCAGCTATAGAAGTTAGGAAAGGATCTAAAAGTTTCTTTGGTTGGGTTGCTGAAGCATGGATTACAAGGTGGCCTACACTGAATCAAGTTGAAGTGCCAGCCCTGCCTTAATATACTGTAGAAGAAGATATCCAAAGGCTTAGGCAACTTGGCATGCTAGAGTGGATTTATCAGGTTAGACCCACAAACCCACGCATGGCATGCCCATAGGACACACCTTTTACTTCAATTGTGAGGAACAAATTTGTGAAGGGAGCGCCAGCATCCTTGAAGACTGCTGTGATTGTTATTTTATGTAAATTAGATTTGACAGTGGGAACTGCCCTAATTGAATTAAGACACCTAACTACAATCGGCTGATTGGATCTCGTGGTAGTAGGGTCCAAGTGGCGACATTCAATTGACAAAGACAAGGTGGGCATGGTTACAGTAATGAACAGCGAAGTCAAGGCAGTAATCAAAATAGTCTGACTCGTATGGATTTATGGCATTGGCTAATTAGTCACGGTGTCCCTAGGAGTGAAATAGATGGGAAATCTACTAAATATGTACTTAATCTGTACAGACGGATGAATTCTAGTTCAGGTGAACAGTAGTCTAACTCAAATCGCCAGAATAGAGAGCCACGTCCCTCAATCAATTCCCAGGCTTGAGCGAGTTTCAAGACCCACAACCCCCTGAATGAAGGGGATGCCAGCTCCCCTTGAGGAAGGACTCAAATACAATGCCAAAAAGTTTTACTGTTAATCTTTCTCCTAGCCTTTCCCAAAGGGATCTATGGCCTTTTACGAGAGTGACTGTTCATTGGGGAAAAGGAAATAATCAGACTTTTCGGGGATTACTGGATACTGGCTCTGAACTGACACTAATTCCAGGACACCCAAAACGTCATTGTGGTCCACCAGTCAGAGTGGGGGCATATGGAGGTCAGGTTATTAATGGAGTCTTGACTCATGTCCATCTCACAGTAGGTCCAGTGGGTCCTTGAACCCATCCTGTAGTGATTTCCCTAGTTTCAGAATGCATGATTGGAATAGATATATTCAGCAACTGAAGAACCCCCACATTGGATCTCTGACAAATGGAGTAAGGGCTATTATGGTAGGGAAAGCCAAGTGGAAGCCATTAGAACTGCCTCTACCTAGGAAAATAGTAAACCAAAAGCAATACTGCATTCCTGGAGGGATTGCAGAGATTACTGCCACCTTTAAGGACTTGAAGGATGCAGAGGTGGTGATTCCCACCACATCCCCATTCAACTCGTGTATTTGGCCTATGCAAAAAACAGATGCATCTTGGAGACTGACAGTAGATTACTGAAAACTTAACTAAGTGGTGACTCTGATTGCAGCTTCTGTTCCAGATGTAGTTTCATTGCTTGAGCAAATTAATACATCTCCTGGTACTAGGTATGCAGCTATTGACCTGGCTAATGACTTTTTCTCAATATCTGTTTCGAAGGACCACCAGAAGCAGTTTGCCTTCAGCTGGCAAGACCATCAATACACATTTACTTGCCTACCTCAGGGCTACATCAACTCTCCAGCCTTATGTCATAATTTAGTCCTCAGGGAACTTGATCGCCTTTCCCTTCCATAAGACATCACGCAGGTCCATTACATTGATGACATTATGCTGATTGGACCTAGTAAGGAAGAAGTGTCAATGACTCTGGACTTATTGGTAAAACATTTGCATGCTAGAGGGTGGGAAATTAATCCCATGAAAATTCAGGCACTGTCCACCTCAGTGAAATTTCTAGGGGTCAAGTGGTGTGGGGCATATCGAGATATTCTTTCTAAAGTGAAGGATAAGTTATTGAATCTGGCTGCTCCCACAACTAAAAAGGAGGCACAGTGCCTAGTGGGCCTCTTTGGATTTTGGAGGCAACACATTCCTCATTTTGGTGTGTTACTCCAGCCTATTTATCAAGTGACTTGAAAAACTGCTAGTTTTGAGTGAGGTCCAGTACAAGAGAAACCTCTGCAACAGGTTCAAGCTGCTGTGCAAGCCGCTCTGCCACTTGGACCATATGATCTGGCTGATCCAATGGTGTTTGAAGTGTCAGTGGCAGATAAAGATGCTGTTTGGAGTCTTTGGCAGACCCTATTGGTGAATCACAGTGCAGACCCTTAGGATTTTGGAGCAAAGCCCTGCCATCCTCTGCAGACAACTACTCTCCTTTTGAGAAATAGTTTTTGGCTTGTTATGGGCCTTAGTAGAGACTGAACGCTTAACCATGGGACACCAAGTCACCATGTGGCCTGAGCTGCCCATCATGAACTGGCTGTTGTCTGACCCACAGAGTCATCAAGTTGGACTTGCACAGCAGCACTCTATCATTAAATGGAAGTGGTATATACGAGATCGGACATGAGCAGGACCTGAAGGCACAAGTAAGTTGCATGAGGAAATGGCCCAAATGCCCATGGTCTCCACTCCTGTCACATTACCTTCCATCTCCCAGTATGCACCTATGGCCTCATGGGGAGTTCCTTATGATCAGTTGACTGAAGAAGAGAAAACTCTTGCCTGGTTTACAGATGGTTCTGTGAGATACGCAGGCACTACTCGAAAGTGGACAGTGGCAGCACTACTGCCCCTTTCTGGGACCTCCCTGCAGGACAGCGGTGAAGGGAAATCATCTCAATGGGCAGAACTTCGAGCAGTGCACCTGGTTGTTCACTTTGCTTGGAAGGAGAAATGGCCAGATGTCAGATTATATACTGATTCATGGGTTGTGGCCAATGGTTTTGCTGGATGGTTGGGGACTTGGAAGGAACATGATTGGAAAATTGGAGACAAGCATTTATGGGGAAGAGGTATGTGGATAGACCTCTCTGAGCGGGCCAAAGAAGTGAAGATATTTGTGTCTCATGTGAATGCTCACCAAAGGGTGACCTCAGCAGAGGATGATTTTAACAATCAAGTGGACAGGATGACGCGTTCTGTGGAAACCAGTCATCCTCTTTCCCCAGGTACTCTCATCATTGTTCATGGGGCTGATGAACAAAGTGGCCATGGTGGCAGGGATGTAGGTTATGCATGGGCCCAGCAACATGGACTTCCATTCACCAAGGCTGACTTGGCTACAGCCACTGCTGAGTGCCCAATCTGCCAGCAGCAGAGACCAACTCTGGGTCTCTGATATGGCACCATCCCTCAAGGCAATGAGCCAGCAACCCGGTGTCAAGTTGATTACACTGGACCACTTCCATCATGGAAAGGGAAGCGTTTTGTCCTTACTGGAATAGACACTTAGTCTGGATATGGATTTGCCTTCCCTGCACGCAATGCTTCTGTCAAAACTACCATCCGTGGACTTACAGAATGCCTTATTCACCGTCATGGAACCCAAACAGCATTGCCCCGGATCAAGGGACTCAATTCACAGCAAATGAGGTGAAGCAGTGGGCCCACTCTAATAGAATTCACTGCTCTGACAATGTTCCCCATCATCCTGAAGCAGCTGGCTTGATAGAACGATGGAATGGCCTTCTAAAGACACAATTACAGCACTAGCTAGGTGGCAATACCTTGCAGGGTTGGGGCAATGTTCTCCAGGAGGCTGTATATGCTCTAAACCAGCGTCCAATATATGGTGCTATTTCTCCCATAGCTAAGATTCATGGGTCCAGGAATCAAGAGGTGGAAGTGGGAGTGGAACCACTCACTATTACCCCTAGTGACCCACTGGCCAGATTTTTGCTTCCTGTCCCTGCGACGTTATGCTCTGCAGGTCTAGAGGTCTCAGTTCCAAAGAGAGGAATGCTCCCGCCTGGAGACACGTCACTGATTCCATTGAACTGGAAACTAAGAATGCCACATGGCCACTTTGTGCTCCTTATGCCTCTGGATCAACAGGTAAAAAAGGGAGTTATCATACTGGCTGGTGTGATTAATCCTGATTGCCAAGAGGAAATCGGATTGATATTACATAATGGAGGCAAAGAAGAGTATGTCTGGAATGCAGGAGATTCCTCAGGGCATCTCTTATTACAACCATGTTCTGTGATTAAAGTCAATGGAAAACTACAGCAACTCAATTCTGACATGACTACTAATGGCCCAGACCCTTCAGGAATGAAGATTTCGGTCACCCCACCAGGCAAGGACCATGACCAGGTGAGGTCATTGCTGAGGGCAAAGGGAATACTGAATGGGTGGTGGAAGAAAGTGGTTCTAAATACCAGTTACAGCCTTGTGACCAGTTGCAGAAACGGGGACTGTAATTGCTATCAGTATTATGTGTGCATCTAATATTTTTGTTTCCTTCACTTATAAAATATAATATGTAAACTGGGATAGTGCTTTTTTGATTGTACCTGTGTTAGTTGTATCATGTTAGGCGCAAGTATGGCTTTGTAATTATCTTTATTCAGATATTATGTATGACTTCGGGAGATGTGTACAGGTGCCAAGTCGACAAGGGGTAGACTGTGATGGTTCAGATTGTATGTCAACTTGGCTAGGCCACGATTCTTAGTGTTTTAGCAGTTGTATAATGTTGTGATCACTTCCATGTTGAAATTTGATATGTGATCACCCCCATAATGGAATCTGCTGAGTGGTACTGGTGGGTGCAGGGCCTGTGGCAGCTCACTGCCCCCTTAGCTTCATCTCTCTGCCTTCTGCCTGTTACTTTCTGCCTGCTTGCCTTGCCAAAGTTTTTGGCTTGTTCCAGACTCAGCTGCTGTTTTTTGTTGTCTCACCTCCGGTTCTTGGGACTTGAGCTAGGAGCTTACCTGTCGATCTTGGAATTCGTTGATCTTCACAGCCTACGAGCAAGAGTCTTGTTCCCCAACCTGCTGATCATGGGTTCGCCAGCACCTGCAGCTATGTGAATCAGGAGAAACCTTGTGGTCTTCTCTGCTGATCTTGGAATTCGTTGACCTTCACAGCCTTTGAGTGGGAGCCTGGCTTTCCAAACTGCTGACCTTGGGTTCGCCAGCTTCTGTGGCTGTGTGAATTGGGAGAGGCCTCTACCCTGATCCACGGACTTGGGACGTTTTAGCCTCTACAATCCCGTGAGCTGATTCCTTGATATAAATCTCTCTATATATATACCTATAAGCTTTGCTGGTTTTGCTTCTCTAGAGAACCCAGCCTAAGACAGTTATCCTTATACCATTACCACAAAATTTTAATTATCATAGCTTTATAGTACATTTTTAAATTGGCAAGTGTGAGTCCTCCTACTTGGTTCTTCTTTTTTGGACATTGTTTTGACTCTTCAGGACTACTTTCAATTCCATATAAATGTAATGATCAGCTTTTCCATTTATGCAAACAAGGCTAGTGAAATTTTGATGGGGATTGCATTAACTCTGTAGATTACTTTGGGTAATATTGACATCTTAATAATGTTGAGTCTTCCAGTGGATAAACACATGCTGTCTTTCCATTTATTTAGGTCTTCTTTAATTTCTTTCGACAATATTTTATTCTTTCCAGTGTACAACTCTTTCATTTCCCTGGTTAAATTTATTTCTGTATATTTTATGAATTTAGATGTTACTGTCAATGGAATTATTTTCTTGATTTCCTGTTTGGATTGTTCATTGCTGAAACACAACTAATTTTTCCTCATAGACCTTGTTGCTTACAACTTTCCTGAAAATTTTTTAGCTCTGGTAATAATTTTCCTTTCCAATTAGAACGGATTTCATTTGTTTTTCTTATATAATTGCTCTGTCTAGAACTTCCAGTAAAATGTTACATAGCAGTGGTGAAAGCAAACATTCTTTTCTTGCTCCTGAAATTAGGGGGAAAGCGTTCAGTCCTTCACCATTGAGTCTGATGTTAGCTGTGGATTTTTCATAAGTGCTTTTTATCATTTTAAGGACAGTCCCTTCTAGTTCTAGTTTTCCATGCGTTGCTATCATGAAAAGGTGTTGGATTTTGTTAAATGCCTTTTTCTGCATTAACTGAGATGATCATGTGGTTCTTTTCCTTTGTTCTATTAATGTGATGTATTACATTGATTGATTTTTTAAATTTTGAACCACCACCCCTGCATTCCTGAGATAAATTCCACTGGTTCTTGATGTAAAATCCTTTTAATATGCTGTTGAATTCAGTTTGCTAGTATTTTGATGAGAATTTTTACATCTATATTCATTAGGGATATTCATCTGTGGTTTTCTTTTCTTGTGATGTTTTTATCTGGCTTTGTTAGCATTGTAAAAATAGCCTCACAGAATGACTTAGAACATCTTTCCTCTTCTCTTTTGTGGAAGTGTTTGAAAAGGATTAACATTAATTCTTCTTTAAATGTTTAATAGAATTCACTAACGAAGCCATCGGACCCCTGATTTTTCTTTGTTTTGAAGTTTTTGATTACTGATTCAATCTCTTCCCTTGTTATAGGTCTGTTGAGATTTTCTCTTTCTTCTTGAATCAATATAGGTAGTTTATGTGTTTCTATGTTTCTAGGGATTCGTCCATTACATATAGGTTTTTTAATTGGTTAGCATACAATCGTTCATAGTAATTAATCTCATAATCTTTCTTATTTCCATAGAATTTGTAGTAATGTCCTCTTTTCATTTCTAATTTTAGTTATTTGCGTCCTCTCTCTTTTTCTCCTCTCAGTCTAGCTAAATTTTGCTGATTTTATTAATATTTGAAAGAACCAACTTTTGGTTTTGTTGATTCTATTGTTTTTCTATTACTTATTTCACTCTGATCTTTATTATTTTCTACCTTCTGCTAGCTTTAGGTTTAGTTTGCCCTACTTTTCTAGGTAGCTCAAGGTGCAAAGTTAGGTTATTGATATGAGATCTTTCTTCTTTTCAATGTAGGCATTTACACCTATCTATTTCCCCTGAGCACTGCATTTGCTGCCCCCCATAATTTCAGGAATGTCAAGGTTTCATTTTCAGGTATTTCCCAATTTCTCTTGTGATTTCTTCTTTGACCCCTAGTGTTTTTTTTAAATTTCTACGTATTTGTGAAATTTCCAGTTTTCCTTGTTACTGATTTCTAATTTCATTCCATTGTGTTCAGAGAAGACATTGCATATGATTTCAATCTTTTAAAATTTATTGAGACTTGTTTTGTTACCTAACAAGTGGTCTTTCCTAGGCAGTGATCCATGTGCACTTGAGAAGAATGTGTATTCTTATGTTTTTGGGGAGAGCATTCTGCATATGTTTGTGAGACTTAGTTTGTTTTTAGTGTTGTTCAAGTGCTCTATTTCCTTTTTGATCTTCTATCTGGTTATTCTATCCAAAATTGTAAGTGGGGTGTTGAAGTCTCCAACTATTAATTACAGTTCTGGGTATAGCTCAATTCTGTCAATTTTTGCTTCATATATTTTTGGCTCATTTGTTAGGTGCATATATCATTATAATTGTTATATTTCTTGATGCTTTGACTCTCTTTTTTAATATATAATTTCCTTCTTTGTTTCTTGTAACAATGTTTGTCTTAATGTCTATTTTGTCTGATATTAGTATAGCCACTCTAGAGTGGCTTTCTTTTTGTTAATATTTGCATGGAATATCTCTTTCCATTCATTGACTTTCAACCTGTTAGTGTCTTTTAATCTAAACTAAGTTTCTTTTCACAGCATATAGTTTGATCTTGTTATTTTAATCAAATATGCCAGTCACTGTCATTTAATTGGTGCGTTTAATCCATTTACATATAAAATAATTACTGATAAAGAAGAACTTATTTCTGACATTTTTCCATTTGTTTTCTACGTATCTTATATACTTTTTGTTCCTCAATTCTTCCATTATTACCTCTTTGTTCTCCAATTTCTTTTTATAATACACCATTTTGACTCTCTTCTCATTTCTTTTTTGTATATATTTTTAGTTAATTTCTTAGTTGTTAACCTAGGGATTACCCTTAATATGTTAAATGTATAACAATCTTGTTTGAATTAATACCAACTTAGATTTAATATTACACATAAACTCTGCTACTATACTGGTCTGTCCTTCGTTTTTTATGTTGTTAATATCATAAATTAGATCTTTATACACTGTGTACTCATTAACATAGATTTTAATTATTGTTTAAATTATTACTAATAATTAATGAGTAAATATTGTTTATTTGTCTTTTAAATAATAGAAAGAAAAAAAGAAAATACAAATAAAGGTACAATAACATAAGCTTTTATATTTACCTATGTACTTACCTTTACCAATATTCCTTTATTTCTTCATATGGCTTTGAGTTACTCTCTAGTATTGTTTCAATTTGGCATGAAGGACTACCTTTAGCATTTCTTCTAGGATAGGTTTACTAGCAACTTACTCCCTCAGCTTTTGTTTGTCTAAGAATGTCTTAATTTCTCCTTCATTTTGTTCTTGCTTGTAAGAGCAACTTTATTATAAAATTAGTGCTGATCATTATAAGGCAAAAATTTAAAACAATGGTTAGACAAATTATACCTGGATTATGTCAAAGTAGATGACAGTTTTTGTATTGAAAATGTTAACAAACTTGCATTTAATTTTTTTTGTGGTGAAAATGTACACAACAAAACATTTGTGTACTCAACAATTTCTGCCTGTATAGTTCAGTGACATTGATCATATTCTTTAAGTTGTGCAACCATTATTGCTATCTTTTTCCAAATTATTCCACCACCATTAATGTAAATTCAATGCTGCCTAGGTAAAACCACCCTTTTCTCTTTCATTCTCACCCCTGGTAGCCATTATTAATCTGTGGTTTATGTATATTTGCTTATTTCATATAAGTGAGGTCATTCAGTGTTTGTCCTTTTGTCTCCTTCATATTTGAAGAATAATTTTGATGGATATCAAATTCTTTGTTGACAGGTTTTTATTTTAGCAATTTAAATATGTCATTTCACTTCCTCCAGTCTCCATGGTTTCTAATGATAAATCAGCTGTTAATCTTATTTATTAAGCATCCCTTGTAAGGGACGTGTCATTTCTCTCTTGCTGTTTTCAAGATTCTCCTTTTTTTTTTTCCAACAATTTGATTATAATATGTCTCATTTTGGATGTATTTGAGTTTATTCTGCTTGGAGTTTGCTGAGGTTCTTGAATGTGTAGATTCATGTCTTTTTATCAAATTTGGCAAGTTTTTGGTCATTATTGCTTCAAACGTTCTCTCTTCCCCTTTCTCTCCTTTCTTTCTGGGATTCTCATTATGCATATATTGGTACACTCGATGTTCCACAGGTCTCTTAGGCTCTGTTTATTTTCCGTCATTCTTTTTTCTCTTTATTCTTCTCAGACGTAATAATTTCAATTGACCTACCTTCCAGTCAGCAGATGTTTTCTTCTGCCCACTCAAATCTGCTACTGAATCCCTCTAGTGAATTTTTAATTTCAGTTATTGTACTTTTCAGATCCCGAATTTCTGTTTGGTTCCTCTTTATAATTTCTATTTTTATCGATACTATTTGTTTAGATATTGTTTTCCTAGTTTTTTTTTTTTGGTTCTTTGTCCATGGTTTGCTTTAGCTCTTTGAACATATTTTAGAGAGTTGATTTAAGTCTTTGTCTAGTAAATCCAATGTTTCTGGTTCCTCAGGGACAGTTTCTATTAATATTTCTTTTCCTGTGACTGGACCATTCTTTCTTGTTTCTTTGCATGCCTCATAATTTTTTTTGTTTAAAACTGTAATTTTGAATATTGTAACGTTGTAACTCTGGAAATCAGATTCTTCCCCTTTCTCAGGGTTTGTTGTTGTTTGCTGTGGGTTGTAGATGTTTGTTTAGGGATTTTTTAAAACTATTTTTTAAAGACAATATTCTTTATTGTATGTGGTCTCTAAAGTCTCTGTTCCTTTAGCTGATGGTCAGGTAGTGGATTGACAGTGATTTCCTTAAACAACTGGAGTGAAGAAAAAAATACTCTCCCATTATTTGCAGATTGGCTCTGTGTTGAGTTTAATATTTAGTCAGGCCGTTCACAGTTCTGCCTTAGTCTTCACTTGCTCCTTGTGTTAAGCCTAAAGATCAGCTACAGGTGCAATCTTAGGGCATTCTCAGATGTTTTCTAATAGACATCCTATCCTGAGCATGCACTTTCTAGATCCCTCATTATATGCAAAAGCTTTTCCAAAGTCCTTGCTCTTCACAGTAACTCTCACTTCAGCATTTTCTCCCAGACTTTTCATGTGTCTTCTGTTGGCCTCAACTGTAATCTTTTGCCTTAGGAGGCTGTGGCTTGTTTATTTGTCTTCCTTTCTTTCCTTTTTTTAAAAAATTGTACTTCAGCTGAAGGTTTACAGAACAAATAGTTTCTCATTAAACAGTAGTACACATATTGTTTTCTGACATTGGTTAACAACCCCAAGACCTGTCAACCCTCTCCCTTCTC
>NW_004443996.1:14660572-14692862 GCF_000243295.1 Trichechus manatus latirostris
TTGATCCTTTCTATTGTTTTTGTGTTCTCTATTTCATTTATTTCTCCTCTGATCTTTATTATTTCCTTTCTTCTGGTGGCTGTGGGCTTTTTTTGCTGTTCTCTTTCTATTTGTTTGAGTTGTGTAGTTAATGTTTTGATTTTGTCCCTTTCTTCTTTTTTGATATGTGCATCTATTGCTATAAATCATCCTCTGAGGCCAGCTTTTGCTGTGTCCCAAAGGTTTCAGCATGATGTGTTTTCATTCTCGTTTGACTCTAGGAATTTTTTGATTCTATCTCTGGTTTCTTCTATTACCCAGTGATGTGTAAGCAGGGTATTAGTCAGTTTCCATATAATTGTTTTTTTTTTCCCTGCTCCTCCGTTTTTAATGTCTACCTTGATGGTGCTGTGATCAGAGAAGATACTTTGTATTATCTCGCTGTTTTGGATCTTGTTGAGGATTGCGCTGTGGCCTAAGATGTGGTCTATTCTGGAGAACGTTCCATGTACATTGGAAAAGAATGTGTACTTTGCAGCTGTTGGATGGAGTGTTCTATATATGTCTATGAGGTCAAGTTGGCTGATTGTGCCCTTTAGGTCTTCTGTATCTTTGCTGTGTTTCTTTTTTAGATGTTCTGTCCTTTCCTGAGAGTGGTATGTCGAAGTCTCCTACTATTACTGTGGAACTGTCAATTTCTCTTTTCAGTGTTGTTAGAGTTTGTTGTATGTATTTTGGAGCCCTGTCATTGGGTGAGTAGATGGTTATTATGGTTATGTCTTCAAGATGGATCGTCCCCTTTATCATTATATAGTGTCCTTCTTTGTCTTTTGTGGTGGATTTTGTTTTAAAGTCTATTTTATCTGGGATTAGTATTGCCACTCTTTCTTTTTCGTGGTAGTTGTTAGCTTGATATATTTTTTCCCACCTTTGTGTTTTAATAAATTCACATCTTTGTTTCTAAGGTGTGTGTCTTGTAGACAGCATATTGATGGATCCAGTTTTTTTATCCTTTCTGTCACTCTCCATCTCTTTATGGGTGCATTGAGTCCATTTACATTGAGTGTAATTATTGATAGAAGTGAGTTTGTTACTGTCATTTTGTAGTGCTTTTTTTGTGGTGCTCACGTTTTGTTTGTTCTTCTTACTCTCTTGTGCTGAGTTACTTTTGTTTGTGGATTTTTTCTTCATTTCCTTTGTTTTTGTATGTTTTTTTTTTGCTGAGACTTTATGTTTTTCCTCTTTATTTTTATGAGTATGTTTGTTAACTTTGTGGTTACCATGAAATTTACCCTTATCTAAGTTTGAAGCAGTCTATTATTACTTGGTATCACCTTGCCTTCCTCTCCATTAGAAGGTTCTATACCTACACCGTTTATTCCCTCTTAAATTGTTCTGATGTTGCTGTCATTTACAGGTTAACTGCTCTCATTCCCTCTTGTATTTCTATGGTTTTGGATAGTCCTTGAGAGTTCATTTCCTAGATAGGTATCTGGCTGGTATGATCCTGCGTCCTGGATTCAGCCTGTGAGCTGAAGTTGTTTCTTCTCAGATCGAAGAACTCCCTTTAATAATTCTTTTAAGTTTGGTTTGGTTTTTATATATTCCCTTAATTTCTGTTTATCTGGAAATATCCTAATTTCACCATCATATTTCAAGGAGAGTTTTGCAAGATATATTATTCTTGGTTGGCAATTTTTTTCTTTCAAGGTTTTATATATGTCATCCCATTGCCTTCTTGCCTGCATGGTTTCTGTCAAATAATCTGAGCTTAGTCTTATTGTTTCTTCTCTGTATGTGACTTCTTGTTTTTCATGAGATGCTCTCAGGATTCTTTGTCTTTGGTTTTGGGGAGTGTGATTATTACATGTCCTGGTGATTTTATTTTGGGTTTATTGTATATGGGGTTCATTGAGCCAGCTTTTCATCTTTCATGATATTGGGGAAGTTTTCTGTCAGCAGTTCTTCAATGATCCTCTCTGTGTTTTCTGTTTTCTCCCCCTGTTCTGGAACTCCGATCACTCCCAAATTTTTGCTTTTGATTATATCGCACATAACTCTCAGGGTCTCTTCATTTTTCTTTGTTCTTTTTTTCTGAGTTTTCCTGAAACAGAGTTGTATCCAAGTATTTGTTTTCAATTCCACTGATCTCGTCTTCCACCGTTTCAAATCTGCTCCTCAGCCCTTCTATGACACTGTCCATTTCTGAAATTTTGTTGTTTATCTTTTTGATTTCTAATTGTTGTTTTTGTTTAATTTCCAGTTGTTAATTTATTTTGGCATTTTGTTCCTGCATTATTTTCCTGAAATCTTCCTTTTTTTGTCTGTATTTTCCATGAATTTTTCTGCCTTTTCCATAAATTTGTCTATTTTTTCCTCATTTTTGTCTGCTTTTTGCTTCAACTCTTGGATAGCTCTAAATATTAGAGATTTGAATTCCCTATCTGGTAGTTCTAGTGCCTTTTCTTCTACTGGAAAGTCTTCTGGTGCTTTATTTTGGATGCCTACTGGAACCATCCTGTCCTTTTTTTGTAAATGTTTTGATATTGTCTGCTGTCTTCGGCACATTCAGTAGTTATTTTTCTCATTTATTGATTGTAGATTTGTTTGTTTTGTACTTTTTTTAAATTTGGCTATGTTGGAGTAGGCGGACTGTGTGTTCTTTGTTGTTTGCTTGTCTTTGGGAACGATACTTTTTGCCTCCTTTTCCAATTGGCAGGGTCAGTCACTCAGATATGGTCCAGAAGCGCAGGTCTGGGTGAAGAGGAGATGCTGGGATGGGTTGTTTGTTGCACTTACCAAAGCCACCAGGGCAGGTCGGTAATCAGTGCAGGGCAGGTTCCGATGGGCTGTGCCTGTGCTGCTTGGTGGTGTGATGTTAAGTACACGGTGCAGGTAGACAGGATGGAGGGGGGAGATTTTTATGTGTGGAGCTAAGATGGATATGGGAGAGAGGAGAGAGGAACAGGAGCCAAAAACATACAAACAAACATAAAAGAGTGCTAGGGGAGCTTGCTGTTGGAGTGGAGAGATGAGAGACTGCAAAATGGAGAAAAACAAAAAGGGGAAGAAGAAGAAAAAAAGAAAAGAATGAATAAATAAAAATTAGAAAGAAAAAAGAACAGCAAAGCTCCCAGGGCTCCCACTGATGCAGCTACGAAGTCTGCGGAAGTTGTTCCCAGGTATTGCAGTACAGCCTGGCTAGAAGGCATAGACATATTCAGCGCCAGGTGTTCAGGGAACAGGAGGAGAAGGAAGGTATAGAGAGACGAGAAACTGAGTAATGACGAAAGACAAAAAGGGAAAAAGAGGGAAAAGAAAACAAAACAAATTAAAAAAAAGACTAGAAACCCCCAAAAAATAGAAATAAAAAACACGAGAAAAGAAATGCCCTCAGTGATCCCTCTGTGTGTCTGTGCAAGCTGAGGGGGTAGGTCCCAAGCCATGTAGCACTGCCTGGCCAGAAAGGGCTCCCAACTCGAGAAAAGGAAAAAAAACAAACAAACAATTCAAGACAAACAAACAAACCAAAGCCCCTGGATCCCACTAGCATGGCAGCCCAGACTGACAAGCAGTTCCACATTCGAATGGAACTCCACAGCCCCTTAAGAAGAAGCAAAGATGGTGCATGGAGCCAAGTATTTGAGCAAAAGAAGGGAGAAGTGGTGAGAGGTAAGGAAGAAATCAAAAGAAGTGGAAAAAAGCAACACCAGCAGCCAACAAATGGCACTCAGGGAGCCGGCCAGTGTGGGCAGTTGGAATCCAAGCTGCCAGTGCTTCATGGCTGAGAAACTGACCGGGGGAAGCAGAGGAGGCCGAGTAGGGGTGAAGAAGGGTGGGGGGGGTGGGAAGGAGCATATCGCAACTTACCCGTTGTTTTGTCTCCTGCTGGAAGCTCCGTGAAGCTGCTTTCTCTTACCCCCTATTTGCTGGTCTCTGAGAGGAGTCCAAGATGGCGGATCTGTGCTGCGTTAGCTGATAGGGGACCTCTGCACGAATCTCTCCTCGGTCTCCTTTCTCTGTCAGTTTTCTGACTCCATTTGTTGCTTGGCTGAGTTCTTTATCTCTTCATTTGATGTTTTAGGGTTTCAGGAGTGCAGTTTTCTCTGTTTGGCTTAGTTTTTCGTATCTTTGCTGTGGAGGGACGGCGTGGTGCTTCTGCCTAGAGCGTTATTTTCCAGGAAGTCTCCTTTATTTTTTGGAAGAATCCGCTCTTCATAGTCACTTTTCTGCCATGAGAGAGTGCAAACTTAGATGAAACAAGTCATGTGCCTTGCATCATTCCTTCAGGTAACTTGCGGAGAGATCAAAACTGACAAAAACAGTTCTTGAGAACAAGTTTCACTCCACTCCCTCCATAATCAGGTATTCAAGAGTCTCTAAACCCTGTTCCTTACCTTTGTAACCTTATTCTCATTATTTCCATTTAAGCAGCTTATACTTCCGACAAACCAATTATACTTTCATCCATATGCCCTATATTTTCCTGTCGTTGTGTCTTGGTTCATTCTGTTTATTTTATTTAGAGCAGAAGTTCTTAACTCGGAAACTATCAGTCAATGGAAGAGCTTCAGGAAGCCCATAAACATCCACAAATTATGTAAAAAAAAATTATGAGTCTGTGAATAGGTCATTTTTGTGCATGAGAGGGACCAGAGCTTTCTTTAGATTCTCAAAAGAGTTTGTGACTAAACAGGCAAACAAACAACAACAACAAAGATAATAATTACTGGCTGTAACAGTTAAGGTTGTGTGTCAACTTGGCTGGGCCATGATTCTCAATGGTTTGGCAGTTGTATGATGTTGTGATCATCTCCATGATGCGATCTGCTGTGAGTAGCCAATAAGGAAAGGGAGTTTCCTTGGGCTTGTGGCCTGCATCAAATATAAGTGGACTTTCTGGAAAGGCTCATGGGCTTTTTGCTTGTGCTCGATCCTGCAGCTGGCTCCTGTTTGTCTGACATCCAGTTCTTGAAACTTGAGCTAGCAGCTTACCTGTGGTCTTGACTGCCAGTCTTGAGATTTATCGATCTTCATAGCCTATGAGAAAGAGCCCTACTCTCTGACCTGCCAGTCTTGGATTCACCAGCCCCTGTGGGTACATGAATCAGGAGAAGCCTCTATCCTGACCCACGGACTTGGGACGTCCCAGCCTCTACAACAGTGCGAGCCATTGCCTTGATATAAACCTCTCTCTGTATATATTTATATGCTTTACTGGTTTTGCTTCTCTAGAGAACCCAGCCTAAGACACTGGCTTAGACTCTCCTTCTACCTTCTCTATTCCTTTTCCACCCAACAGTTTCTATGTGTACAATTCAGTGACATTATAATTACATTTTTTGAGTCATGCAAACATTCTCACCCTTCTTTTCTGAGTTGTTCCTCCTCCATTAACGTAAACTCACTGCACTTTAAGGTTCCTATCAATCTTTTGAGTTGCTGTTGTCAATTTGATTCCATATAGATATTTCTTAAAATAACACAAAGCTCAAGGCAGACATTCTTTTTTTTTTTTTTTTAAATATTTTATTGTACTTCAGGTGAAGGCTTACAGAACAGATAGTTTCTCATGTAACAGTAACACACATGCTGTTTTATGACATTGGTTAACAACCCCACAACATTTTAACCCTCTAAATTCTCAACTTTTTTTTTTTTTGTGAAAATACACATAGCCAAAGATACGCCATTTCAAAAATTTTTTTTACATACACATTTAAGTGACATTGACTACGCTCTTCTAATTGTGCTGTTATTCTCACTTAAGATGAAGGCTTACAGGACAAAATAGTCTCCCATTTAGCAGTTACTACAAATGTTGCCCTATGACAATGGTTAACAATCTCACAACACATCAACAATATCCTTACTCTACTTTGTGTTCCCTATCATCAGCTTCCTACTCCCCTTCTGCCTTCTGGGCCTTGTCACTGGACTCCTGTACCTCGTTACTCTCATGGTTTTACTGGGCTGTCCACTCTCAGGCTGATCAGTGAACCTTGAAGGTAACTTTACCACTGAGCTAAAAGGGTGTCTGGGGGCCATACTCTCAGGGTTTCTCCAGTCTCTCAAGGCAGACATTCTTTATTAGTTAAGCTAAACTAATTTTTGGTTTTAAGAAGGCTTCAGGGATATTTTTGGCTTAAGGTTTAAAGATCATCTCAGGGCAATAGTTGCAGGACTTCATCCAGCCTCCTTGGCTCCAGAAAATCTGGATTCCATGAGAATTTGAAATGCTATTCTGAATTTTCCCCCTTTTGGTCAGGATTCTTATATAGAATTTTTGATCAAAATTGTCAGTATTGGTATCTTGGCGTCCTCCAGTTCTTCTGGTTTCATGGCAAAGGAGGCAGTTGTTCACGGAGGCAATTAGCCACACTTTCCATTTTCTCCCCCTATTCCTGACTCTCCTTCTTCTTCTGTTGCCCCAGGCAAATGGAGACCAGTTGTTGTGCCTTGGATGTCTCTGTCCCTTTTAGATCAATAAGTCGTACTCATTTTTTCAGGGCCCAGCTTAAAAGATACCATCTTCATGATGCCTTCCCCTTTATCTGAATATAATCTCCTCTTTGGCTTAACTCTTAGATTCATTTTATTTGTACAGCTTTTATAATACTTTTTACTTTGTATTGTGTATTAGAATTATGAATTTTTTTTTAGTGGAAAGAGTTTTGAAGTTGCACTTACATGGTTGAATTTTGGTTCTATCATTCATTAGTTTTGTAGCCTTGAACAAGCCACTGAGCTTCTGTTAAGCTTCATTGGTAAAACAGTGATGATAGTTGGTACCCAATAAACGTGAATTCCTGTATCAAGTAGCAATTATTTCATCTGCAAGTAACAGAAAACCTGAATAACAGTGGCTTAAATTGTAAGAATATTTATTGTTTACTTATCAAGAAGCAAGCAGGTGGTGTTTCTAGGGTTGATGCAATGAGTCAATTATGTCATCAAAGACCTAAATTATTACCATCTTATTGCTCCACTATTTTTAGTATATGGCTTTTTGTTTTAATTATGGTTGCCTCATGGTTGCAAGATAGCTGCTTCAGCTTCAGACATGGCATCCTCACACTGTGAAGAAGGGCCAAGGATATAAGATTTAATTTTCACGACGCTGGGAGAAGCCTAGCAAAATCTTGCACAAAAGACTTACCCTTACATTTCATTGGATATAAGCTGGTTATATGACCACCTGTATTTGCAAGAGGGTCTGAGAAAGTGAGAGTTTGTCAAAGGGAGATGGAAGTACTCTGAATGGCTTAAACTAATCATAATTCATCTCTTGTGGCTGGATATGTAGTTGTTGTGAACAAAAGTGAAGTTTTGTTAACAAGAAAGGAAAGGATAGTAGCTTTTGGGTAGGCAAAGAAATTCCCATTACACTTTTACTTCTTATTTCTTCTTCTACTGTGAGATTCTGAAAGACAGGGTCTATGTCTTATTTCTTTCCATAAACCCAGTGTGTAATATAGCACCTGGCATGTAATAGGTGCTTCCTGAATGCTCAATGAATAAAATCCAATCTGGTTGTGGTGTGTAAATACTCTACACCAAGGACTGGTCATCTTTACCCTTGTTAGAAAAATAACCATTAAAAATAAAAATTATACAAAAATTTACTGTTCTTATTTCCTGAAGAAATGTTTCAGATTATTGACTCCTGGGCAGGGCGGTTAACGGCATTTCTATACTAGGCTGTCCATCTTGTGTGTGGTTTCCAAAGCTTGTTTGGATATGGGAAAAGGTCTTTATTTTGGTTTTGATCAGTGTCATTTATGTAAATCTGGTAGTCTTGGTTGTTCTAAATGATCTATTGACATTTTTGTGGGGGTTTGATCTCTTGGGTTTTTATGAGGTCAGAATTTCCTTTCTCCTGAGTGGCTCCAAATGTTGGTTACACAATCCACTGCAACACCAGACGTGGAAGAGGCAAAGAGACCTGACCTGTTTACCCACTAGGAAAGGGAACCCATGCCTATTACAAATACAGTAAGGAAATAGTACTTTTGGAGATAGGGATAGTCAGAGGGCCAGGGACAGCAGCTTTTCTTTTCTTTTTCCCACAACCTTTCAAAGATTAAAAATAAAGTCTTCATCAATTTGAAAGTTTAATTAAAGAATCTCTGCTCCTATTCACAATTGGATGCTGCAAAGACTTTCTACATTATCTACCTCCATTCTTACATCATGAAATCTATCTTGTATATGTTACAAGATACATTTTTCTAAAATATAGCTTTCATCACGTCATTTCCTTATCAAAAGCCACCCCGTAACTCCCAAAAACGTATAGGCTAAACCACAGAATTCTAGACTTGCACTCAAGACTCTTTGAAGTCTGGTCCCTATCTACTTTTTCAGTCTCAACTTTCACGTGTTTTCTAGTCAGGACAGTCTCTTTACTGGTTCCCAAAGATGCCATTGTATTTTTTTTGTTATTACACTTGACCACCATCTTATTTAAATCCTGCTCACTCTTCAAGCCCAATTTTGACTTCTTCTAGGACACCTCTAGACCATGTCTGCTTCCTTGCACTCCTTTACACTTACTGCCTGTAGTATTTAAGTGGTGCTTGGTACTTTTTCCTATGTATCTGTCTCAGGTTTCTAACTTAACTATAAACTCCTCAAAGGCAGAACTTATGTTCCTTCTCTTTTATATTACCCCCAGCACTTTGGCCTGATTACAAGATTTTCTATAACATGTTGTATGTTTGTCTTCTCTTATTCTGCCCACGGGTTGATTGATAGGAGGGTGGGGCAGGCTAGAAAGGTCCTAGAAGCCAATCTGGAATTCTACAATATACCATGAATGACCAGGGACGGATTATCCAATAGACAAGGTTAGCACGGTACTTACTTTGTTTACCAGATAATTTGTAGTGAACAATTTCACATTTTTTCACCACGTCAAGGACTCTGCCTGTAGGTATGGCTGGCATCTGTCTCTCTCCCAACCCCACAGCACCTTTCTACAGAATCAAACTTCTTCAAATTTCAATCTCTGACAGGGGCGGTGGATGACCCAGTAAGCAGGGTAAGCATGGGCTTACTTACTAATCTGTAGTGAACAATTTCACAAAGACGTGGTGAAACTCATGTGAAATTGTTCACTACAGTGATCTGGTAAGCAAGGTAAGCACTGTGCTTACCTTGCCTATTGGATAATTCACCCCTGTGAATGACCTATGCATGGGTAATTGACAAAAACTATTTTTAGTCAAATGATCCTCTGGCGGATTTGAACTGCTGAACTTTTGGGTAGCAGCTGAGCTCTTAACCACTAAGCTACCAGGGCTCCAATGATTTTTCTACTATTCCTTGTATCATTAGCCTTTAACATTATATGAAAGCATTTTCTGTGTTGCTATGTAGTCATTATAATTATTCTTATTAATTGCTGCATAATAACTCATTGAGCACCTATACCCTAACTAATATTCTATTACTGTACATTCATATATTTTCCAATTTTCCACCCATCATTGATAATACTGAGATAAATATATTTGTGCATGAATCTTTTCCAAAAGTTTGTTTTCTTGCCTATTCCATTGGTCAAAATTCATCTCCTCCTTTAAGCCCTCTTCTAACCACCAGATAGAATGAACCTCTTATTCTTTTGTTTCCTTAGGACTTAAAGGAGGCATTTTGTCTTGTAACATGAGTACTTGAATACTGCTTGTCTCCAGTCTACTACATATTCTCCTGTTCCTCCTAATGATCTTCCTTCCTGATGATCGCTAAGGCCAACTTCGAACTCTGATGTTTTAGGATTGAGTGAAATGGTGGAGCAGAATATATTTGCTATGCAAATAGTACTGCTATGCTTATTTTTTTCCTTGTAAGGTGATGAGTTAGTACCCATTCTTGTGATCTAGAAAACATGGGTTTTACATCCAGAGCTTCTGGACTTTGACCAGTAGTTCTCAAAGTGTGGTCCTCAGACAAGCAGTATTAGCAACACTTGGGAACTTGTTAGAAATGCAAATTCTAAGGCCCCACACTGGACTTACTCTGGGGGTGATGCTCAGAAATCTGTGTTTTAACAAATCCTTCACGTGATTCTGATGCATGCTCAGATTTGAGAACCACTCAGCTAGCAGTTGATACCCAATAATGATGTACTTATGCTAACTCAAAGCATGTCATGGAAATAGCTCAAGGGCTTTGGAGTCAAAGGACCTATATTTTAGTGCCAGCTTCTTCCTACAGGAACTGAGAAACCTTGGATCATCATTTTACCCATTTGGGATTCTGTTTCCTCACCTGTTAAAATGGCCTAATGATAATACCTACCTCATAGGGTAATTGTGATGACTAAATGCAATAATGTATGTGAAAGTTTTTTGTAGACCCTAATGTACCATGCAAATAGTTTTTATTTACTTTTCTCAGCTTTAGGCCCAGCACCTCTGAGAAGCTCCTCTCAACCCAGAGTGGTCTTGCCATTATAGAATAGGAATGGCCCAAACCACATCTTAGTCTCTCTAATACTTTTTCAGAAATCCAGTGGCTCTGAAAGTAGGACAAAAACAAAGGTTGGTGGGGGTTGAAAATAATGTTTTGTCTTTTTGAAATACCTACAGTGGTCACCATCTTGAGCCTAAACCAGTATCCATGCAGGGCTGGACTTGTCTGATCATGGGTAGGGCTTTTAGGTGAATATTTGTTTTATTTTTATTTTTTAGTGAAGGGGAATGAGAAAATAGCTTTCTGCTGGCATTTAGGACTGGGAAGAAAACCAGCAGGCCTCATGGCCTCTAATTTACAGGCAGGAGGGGCAAATTAATCAAGAGTCTAAGAGGCACTGGGGTGCAAGTAGAGCTGCTTCAGAGATAAAATGAGGGAAGATATTCTCCCTACACCTGTGTGGAGAACAAAATGTTCTTTTGGTGCCCTGAGGAGTCCAAGGAGTCCAGGACTTGTTTAATAAATAGAAAGTTTACAGCTCTGGAACATTTGCAAACAGCTCCCTTACTTACAAGGGCACTGGCAACAGTGGCAGTGGAGAAGTGCTGCTGGCAAATAGCTTAAAGACCAATGGGCAATACTTGTGGGTAGGGACATCAACAAAGTTTCATAGGTCCTAGGCTTTGGAGGCACCATCCATCATCATATCAATCATAATAAAATGAACGCACAGTACATATGAAATAGAATTTTCTGGCTGTAAAAAAAATTAGAAAATAGTTTTAAAATGTTGCTTTTGAAATTATTTGGATACAGCTAAATCCTTTAATTTATAAATCGCTATGATTTCTAAGTAATCATCATGCATACTTGGGAATTCTTGTGAAGTGAGGAAATATAACTCACAAATTGTTTTCAAATGTAATGCAACTTTTTATGAATATTAAAAGTAACCATGATTGAAGTTTACATACATCAATTAAACATTGCCTTTTTTTTTTTTTTTTAGTATTTCAGAGCGAACAAGGATAACGTGACCTAATTATGGAATTGGATATCCAAACTTTGTGAACACAGGTGGCAAACACATGTAAGACACTCCCAAGGACTCCCAGAAATACTTGGGGAAGATTTTCAGGGGCCTGAGGTCTTGCATTACTCAGGGCTGGACAAGAGCTGATGAAATTGCATTATTACCATCAGATGACCCATATTAATACCTATAGACCAATTAGACTAAAAGAAACTCAAGTTACAGACCTAAAAGCTGGAACAATGAAGAGGCCTATGAGTGGGCAGTTACCAAACAGCTCAAAGGGAACTCAGATGATGGTCCCTTGTTGAGGACTATGGTGAATTCTTGCTCTTTCCTTTGGTCAGATTGGCTGTCTCAGGGAGTATTTTGTGCTAAAATTTCTCAAACCAGAAACCTGGTAGTCATCCCTTACTTCTCTACCTTCCCTCAAACCCTATGTTTAATCCATCATTAAGTCTTCTGGATTTTACTTCTGAAGCATACCATGAATCCATTCACTTTTTTCTACACCCCTTGTCAACACTCTCATCCAAGATACCATCATTTCTCTCCTGGACTATTGAAATAACTTCCTAACTTATCTACCTGCTTCCACATTTGCTTATGTACAGTCCATATTTCACACAGCATTCAAAGTTATATTTTTAAAATGTAAGGCAGGGCATGTCATTTTCTTTCTTTCTTTTTTTTACTGTTGTAGTTTAAATGAAGTTTACATTTCAAGTTAGTCTCCCATACAAAAATTTATACATACATTGTTATGTGACCCCAATTGCTCTCTCCATACTGAGACAGCACACGCCTCCTTTCCATCCCTGATTCCCTATGTCCATTCAACCAGCTCCTAGCCCTCTCTGACTTCCCATCTCACCTCCGGACAGAAGCTGCCCGTTTAGTCTCTTGTATCTACTTGAGCTAAGAGGCACACTCCTCACGAATATCACTTTATGTCCCACAGTCCAGTCCAATCCCTGTCTGAAGAGTTGGCCTCAGAAATTGTTTTAGTTCTGGGCTGATAGAGAATCTGGGGGCCATGCTTTCCAGGGCACATCCAGTCTCAGTCAGACTATTACGTCTGGTCTTCTTACTAGAATTTGAGTTCTGCACCGCACCTTTCTCCTGCTCCATCAGGGACTCTCTGTTGTGTTCCCTGTCAGGGCGGTCATTGATGGTAGCCAGGCACCATCTAGTTCTTCTGGTCTTAGGCTGATGAAGTCTCTGGTTTATGTGGCCCTTTCTGTCTCTTGGGCTAATACTTTCCTTGTGTCTTTGGTGTTCCTCGTTCTCCTTTACTCCAAGTGGTTGGGACCAATTGATGCATCTTAGATTGCCGCTTGCAAGCTTTTAAGATCCCAGACGCCACTCACCAAAGTAGGATTCAGAACATTTTCTTTAGAAGCTTTGTTATGTCAATTGACATAGAAGTCCCCTGAAAGCATGGTCCCCAGACCCCCCATCCCTGGTACTCTGTCTCTCAAAATATTTGATTGTATTGAGGAAACTTCTTAGCTTAGGTTTAGTGCAGTTGTGCTCGCTTCCCTTGTAGTGTGTGCTGTCCTTCCCTTCACCTAAGATGATTCTTATCTATTATCTAGTTAGTGAATAACCCTCACCCTCCCTCCTCACCCCCGTAACCATCAAAGAATGTTTTCTTCTGTGTTTAAACCTTGTCTTGAGTTCTTATAATAGTGGTCTTATACAGTATTTGTCCTTCTGTGACTAAATTCACTCAGCATAATAAGTTCCAGCTTCCACCATGTTATACGATGTTTCATAGCTTCATCGTTGTTCTTTATCTTTGCATAATATTCCATTGTGTGGATATACCATAGTTTGTTTATCCATTCTTCCGTTGATGGACACCTAAGTTTCTTCCATCTTTTTGCTATTGTGAACAGTGCTGCAATGAACATGGGTGTGCATATATCTATTCGTTTGACTGCTCGTATTTCTCTAGGATATATTCCAAGGAGCGGGATAGCTGGATCCGATGGTACTTCTATTTCCAGCTTTTTAAGGAAGCACCAAATCAATTTCCAAAATGGTTGTACCATTTTACATTCCCACCAACATTGTATAAGTGTTCCAGTCTCTCCACAGCCTCTCTAGCATTTATTATATTGTGTTTTTTGGATTAATGCTAGCCTTGGGGTGAGATGATATCTCATTGTAGTTTTGATCTGCATTTCTCTAATGGCTAATGACGTGAGCATTTCTTCATGTGTCTGTTAGTCGCCTGAATATCTTCTTTGTTGAAGTGCCTGTTCATATCTTTGCCCGTTTTTTAATTGGGTTATTTGTCTTTTTGTTGCTGAGGTTTTGCAGTATCTTGTAGATTTTAGAGATTAGACGCTGATCGGATTTGTCATAGCCAATTTTTTCCCCAGTCTGTAGGTTCTCTTTTGACTCTTTTGGCGAAGTGTTTTGATGAGGATAAGTGTTTCATTTTTAGGAGCTTCCAGTTGTTTAGGCTCTCTTCTGATGCTTGTGCATTGTTACTTATGGTTCGTATTGTGTTTATGCCATGTATTAGGGCTTCTAGCGTTGTACCTATTTTTTCTTCCATGATCTTTATCATTTTTGATTTTATATTTAAGTCTTTGATCCATTTTGAGTTAGTTTTTGTGCATGGTGTGAGGTATGGGTCTTGTTTCAGTGTTTTGCAGATGGATATCCAGTTATGCCAGCACGGTTTGTTAAAGAGACCGTCTTCTCTCCAGTTAATGAACTTTGGGCCTTTGTCAAATATCAGCTGCTCATAGGTGAATGAATTTATCTCGGGATTGTCCATTTTGTTCCATTGTTCTATGTATCTGTTGTTGTACAATTAACAGGCTGTTTTGACTACAGTGGCTGTATAATAGGTTCTAAAATCAGGTAATGTGAGGCTTCCCACTTTGTTCTTCTTCTTGAGTAATGCTTTACTAATTTGGGGCCTCTTCCTTTCCATATGAAGTTGGTGATTTGTTTCTCCATCTCATTAAAAAATGCCAGTGGAATTTGGATTGGGATTGCATTATATCTGTAGACCGCTTTGGGTAGAATTGACATGTTCACAATGTTGAGTCTTCCTATCCATGAGCAAGGTAAGTTCTTCCACTTATGCGGGTCTCTTTTGGTTTTTTGCAGTAGTGTCTTGTAGTTTTCATTGTATAGGTCTTTTACATCTTTGGTCAGAATTATTCCTAAGTATTTTATCTTCTTGAGGGCTATTGTGAATGGTATTGATTTGGTGATTTCCTCTTCAAGGTTCTCTTTGTTGGTGTAAAGGAATCCAGCTGATTTTTGTATGTTTATCTTGTATCCTGAAACTTTGCTGAAATCTTCTATTAGTTCCAGTAGTTTTCTTGTGGATTCTTTGGGGTTTTCTGTGTATAAGATCATATCATCTGCAAATAGAGATACTTTGACTTCTTCCCTACAAATTTGGATGCCCTTTATTTCTTTTTCTAGCCTAATTGCTCTGGCTAGGACCTCCAGCACAATGTTGAATAAGAGTGGTGATAAAGGGCATCCTTGTCTGGTTCCCATTCTCAACGGGAATGCTTTCAAACTCTCTCCATTTAGGATGATGTTGGCTGTTGGCTTTGTATAGGTACCCTTAATTATATTGAGGAATTTCCCTTTCTTCCTATTTTGTTGGGAGTTTTCATCATGAATGGGTGTCGGACTTTGTTGAATGTCTTTTCTTCATCAGTTGATAAGATCATGTGGTTTTTATCTTTTGATTTATTTATGTGATGGATTACACTGATTGTTTTTCTAATGTTGAACCATCCCTGCATACCTGGTATAAATCCCACTTGATCATGGTGAACTATTTTTTGATATGTTAATGAATTCTATTGGCTAGAATTTTGTTGAGGATTTTTGCGTCACTGTTCATGAGGGATATTGTTCTATAATTTTCTTTTTTTGTGGTGTCTTTACCTGGTTTTGTTATCAGGGTTATGCTGGCTTCATAGAATGAGTTTGGGAGTATTCCATTCTTTTTTATGCTCTGAAATACCTTTAATAGTCGTGGTGTTAACTTTTCTCTGAAAGTTTGGTAGAATTCTCCAGTGAAGCCATCTGGGCCAGGGCTTTTTTTTTTGTTGGGAGTTTTTAAATTGCCTTTTTAATTTCTTCTTTTTTTATGGGTTCATTTAGTTGTTCTACCTCTGTTTGTGTTAGTTTAGGTATGTAGTGAGTTTCTAAAAATTTGTCCATTTCTTTTAGGTTTTCAAATTTGTTAGAATACAATTTTTTCATGGTATTCTGTTATGATTCTTTTAATTTCAGTTGGGTCTGTTGTGATATCACCCATCTCATTTCTTATACAGGTTGGGTTATCTGCTTCCTCTCCAGTTGTTCTTTTGTCAGTTTGGCCAATGGATTATCAATATTGTTTATCTTTTCAAAGAACCAGCTTTTGGTCTTGTTATCTCTTTCTATTGTTTTTCTATTCTCTATTTCATTTAATTCTGCTCTAATTCTTATTATTCCTTTCTTCTGGCTCCCAAGGGCTACTTTTGCTGCCCTCTTTCTACTTGTTCCAGTTGTAGGGTTAATGTTTTGAATATGGCCCTTTTTTCTTTTTAGATGTGTGCATTTATCGCTATAAGCTGACCTCTGAGCACTGCTTTGGCTGTGTCCCAAAGGTTCTGGTAGGATGTGTTTTCATTCTCATTTGATTCTATGAATTTATTTATTCCATCCTTAATTTCTTCTATAACCCAGTAGTTTTTGAGCAAGGTATTGTTCAGTTTCCATGTGTTTGATTTTTTTCCTTGCTTTTTCTGTTATTGATTTCTACTTTTATGGCTTTATGGTCAGAAAAGATGCTTTGTAATATTTCGATGGTTTGGATTTTGTTAAGTCTTGCTTTATGGCCTATTATGTGGTCTATTCTGGAGAATGTTCCATGTGCATTGGAAAAGAAAGTATACTTGGCTGCTGTTGGGTGGAATGTTCAGTATATGTCTACGAGATCATGTTGGTTGATTGTAGCATTTAGGTCTTCCGTATCTTGGTTGAGCTTCTTTCTGTATGTTCTGTCCTTCACCGAAAGTGGTGTGTGGAAGTACCCTACTACTATTGTGGAGCTGTCTATCTCTCTTTTCAATGCGGTTAGAGTTTGTTTTATGTATTTTGGAGCCTTGTGGTTGGGTGCCTAAATATTTATTATAGTTATGGCCTCCTGGTGCAGTGACCCTTTAATCATTATATAGTGTCCTTCCTTATCCTTTATGGTGGATTTACCGTAAAGTCTATTTTTTCAGAGATTAATATTGCCATTCCTGCTCTTTTCTGAGTGTTGTTTGCTTGATATATTTTTTTCCGTCCTTTGAGTTTTAGTTTGTTTATGTCTTTAATTCTAAGGTGTGTCTCTTGTAGGCAGCATATAGACGGATCGTGTCATTTTTAATCCATACTTTCACTCTCTGTTTCTTTATTGGTGCACTTAGTCCATTTACATTTGGCATAATTATTAATAAGTATGAGTTTAGTGCTGTCATTTTGATGTCTTTTTTTTGTATTGTTCACAGTTTGTTTTTTCCACTTAATTTTCTGTGCTGAGTCTTTTTTCTTCATGTGTTTTCATCTGTTTCATTGTTGTTGATTTTGTATTTGCTGAGTCTTTATATTTTTCTAGTTTTCTATTTTGTCTTCTAGGATTGTTAGCTTCCTTTGTGGTTACCTTAATATTTACCCTCATTTTTCTATGTTTATGCCAGTCTTTTATTTCTTTATATCTCCTTGACCTCCTCTCCATATGAAAAATCTATGTCTACATTTTTTAAGTCCCTGTTTTTTTGTTTTAATGTTGTCATCTTTTACCTATTGGCATCTGTTTCCCGATTTTCAGTGTTTTAGCTTTGGTTTATTTTTGTGACTTCCCTATCTGGGTTGATATCTGGTTGCTCTGTCCTGTGTTCTACTCTTGGGTTGTTATCTGATGTTATTGATTTTTCTAACCGAAGGTCTCCCTTTACTATTTTTTGTAATTTTGCTTTGGTTTTTGCAAATTCCCTGAACTTCTGTTTATCTGGAAATGCCCTAATTTCACCATCATATTTGAGAGACAGTTTTGCTGGACATATAGTTCTTGGCTGGCAATGTTTTTCCTTCAAGGCTTTATATATATAATCCCATTGTCTTCTTGACTGCATGGTTTCTGCTGAGTCGTCCGAAGTTATTCTTATTGACTCTCCTTTGTAGATGACTTTTCGTTTATCCCTAACCACTCTTAAAATTCTCTCTTTGTCTTTGGTTTTGGCAAGTTTGATTATAACGTGTCTTGGTGACGTTCTTTTGGGATCTACCTTATGTGGAGTTCGATGAGCATCTTGGATAGATAATTTCTCATCTTTCACGATATCAGTGAAGTTTTCTGCCATCTTCAACAATTCTTTCTGTATTTTCTGTTATCCCTCCCTGTTCTGGTACTATAATCACTGGTTCGTTATTCCTCTTGATAAAATCCCACATAATTCTTAGGGTTTCTTCATTTTTTTAAAATCGTTTTATCTGACTTTTCCTGAAATAAGTTGGTGCCAAGAGCTTTATCTTCAGTCTCAAGAATTCTGACTTGCATTGCCTCAATTCTGCTCCTATGACTCTCTATTGAGTTGTATAATTCTGGCATTTTTTTTGTTAATCTTTTGAATTTCTGATTGTTGTTTCTCTGTGGATTCCTGCAGCCTGTTAAATTTGTCATTACGCCCTTCTCTGATCTTTTTAATTTCTTCTGTTGCGTGTTTTGTGTTTTACTTAATTTCCTTCTTAATCTCTTGAAGACTTCTGAGTGTTAATCTTTTGTATTCTGCCTTTGGTAATTCCAAGAAATATTCCTCCTCTGAAAAATTTATTTATTTTTATTGTACTTTAGGTGAAGGTTTAGAGAACAAATACTAGCTCATTACACAGTCAATACGCATATTGTTTTATGACATTCGTTAACATCCCCACAACATGTCAACACTCTCCCTTCTCGAACTTGGAGGAAGTTTTTTCTTTTTTGGTGAAAACATATAGCCAGAGATAGGCATTTCAAAAATTTCTAAACGTACAATTCAGTGACATTGATTACAGTTTTCCAGTTGTGCTGCTATTCTCACTATCCTATTCCAAATTATTCCATCACCATTATCTTCAAGGCACTGGCCCTATGCTTCCTATGAATCCTTTTGAGTTGCTGTTGTCATTTTCATCTCATATAGATAATTCTTTTTTTTTTTGTACTTTAGATGAAGGTTTACAGAACAGAAGTTTCTCGTTAAACAGTTAGTACACATATTGCCCTGTAAGAATGGTTAACAACCCCACGACATGTCAACACTGACCTTTGTCAAACTTGTGTCCCGTATCCCCAGCTTTCCTGTCCCCTCCTGCCTTTTAGTCCTTGTCCCTGTACTGCTCTGCCTCATTAGTCCTGTTTTGTTTTATGGGGCCATCCAATTCCTGGCTGAACTGTGAACCTCAGGAGCGACTTCACCACTGAGCTAAAAAGGTGTCCAGGGGGCATACTCGGGGTTTCTCCAGTCTCTGTCAGACCAGTAAATATGGTCTTTTTTATGTGTTAGAATTTTGTTCTACATCCTTTTCCAGCTCTGCCCAGGACCCTCTGTTGTGATCCTGCTCAGAGCAGTTAGTGGTGGTAGTCAGACACCATCTAGCTGTACTGCACTCAGTCTGGTGGAGGCCATGGTAACTGTGGTCCATTAGTCTTTTGGACTAATCTTTTCCTTGTATCCTGTGCTCCTCATTCTCCCTTGATCCCGAAGGGGTGAGACCAGTGGAGTATCTTAGATGGCTGCTCACAGGCTTTTAAGACCCCAGACGCTCCTCACCAAGATAGAATGCAAAACACTATCTTTATAAACAGTATTATGCTAGTTGAGCTAGATGGTCCCTGAGAGCATGGTTCCCACAGCCCTCCACCCAGCAATTCAGTCCCTCAGTGATTTTGGATGTGTAGATTGAGCTTCCATGGCCTTTCCTTGTACAAATTGTACTGGCCTCCTCAGTATTGTGAGCTGTCTTACCCTTCAGCAAAGTTCCCACTTATCTATTGTCTATTTAGTATTTCCCCCACCCCTCCCATCACTTGTAACCAACAAAGATTGTTACTTTTTGTGAGTAAACATTTTCATGAATTTTTATAGTAGAGGCCACATACACTATTTGTCCTTTTGCGATTGACTTATTTCACTCAGCATAATGTCCTCCAGTTTCATCCATGTTATGAGATGCTTCACGGATTCATCATTGTTCTTTATCATTGCATAATACTCCATTGTGTGTATGTACCATAGTTTTTTTTATCCATTCATCTGTTTGATGGGCAGTTAGGTTGTTTCCATCTTTTTGCTATTGTGAACAATGCTGCAATGAACATGGATGTGCATACGGCTGCTACTGTGACGGCTTTTATTTCTCTAGGACTTGTTCCTCAGAGTGGGATTGCTGGATCGTATGGTATTACTATTTCTAGCTTTCTAAGGAATGCCATATCATTTTCCAAAATGATTGTATCATTTTGCATTCCCACCAGCAGTGCATAAGAGTTCTGATCTCCCCGAAGCCTCTCCAGCATTTGTTATTTCCAGTGTTTTTGATTTGTGAGTGCTTTTTCTTTTCAGTGGTGCTGACTTTTTCTTTGTTCCTTTTACTCTCCTGTGCTGAATTCATTTGTTTGTGGAATATTTTTCATTTCTTTTGTTTTTGTAATTTTTTTTTCTGAGACTTTAAGTTTTTCTTCATTTTGATGCGTAGGTTTGTTAACTTTGTGGTTAGCTTGAAATTTACCCTTATCTTTCTGAGTTTGAAGCAGTCTATTATTACTTGGTATAGCCTTGCCTTCCTCTCCATTAGAAGGTTTTATACCTACACCGTTTATTCCCTCTTTTGTTGTGCTGATGTTGTTGTCATTTACAGATTAATTGCTCTCATTCCCTGTTATATTTCTTTTGGTTTTCGATAGTCCTTGAGAGTTCATTTTCTAGATTAGTATCTGCTTGGTACAGTCTTGCATCCTAGATTCAGCCTGTGAGCTGATGTTGTTTGTTCTCAGATTGAAGGACTCCCTTTAATAAGTCTTGTAAGTTTGGTTTGGTTTTTACGTAGTCCCTTAATTTCTGTTTATCTGGAAATGACCTAATTTCTCCATCATATTTGAAGGAGAGTTTTTCAGGATATATTATTCTTGGTTGGCAATTTTTTTTCTTTCAAGGTTTTATATACGTCATCCCATTGCCTTCTTGCTTGCATGGTTTCTGCTAAATAATCTGAGCTTAGTCTTACTGTTTCTCCTCTGTATGTGACTTTTTATTTTTCTCGAGCTGCTCTCTGAATTCTTTGTCTTTGGTTTTGACGAGTGTGATTATGATATGCCTTGGTGGTTTTACTTTGGGTCTATCGTATATGGGTTTCATTGAACTTGAATGACCAGCTTTTCATCTTTCATGATATTGGGGAAGTTTTCTGTCAGCAGTTCTTCAATGATCCTCTCTGTGTTTCCTGTTTTCTCCCCCTGTTCTGGAACTCCGATCACTTGAAAATTTTTGCTTTTGATTGTGTCTTACATAATTCTCGGGGTCTCTTCATTTTCCCTCATTCTTTTTTCTGATTTTTCCTCAAACAGTGTTGTATCCAAGTGTTTGTTTTCAATTTCGCTGATCCTGTCTTCCACCATTTGAAACCTGCTCCTCCAACCTTGTATGACACTATCCATTTCTGAGATCTTGTTCTTTATGTTTTGAAATTCTAACTGTTGTTTTTATATGATTTCTAGTTGTGAATTTATTTTGGCATTTTGTTTCTGCATTATTTTCTTGATTTCTTCCATTTGTTTATTTTTTCCTCATTTTTGTCTGCTTTTTGCTTCAAATGTTGGATAACTGAATTTTAGAGAATTCAATTCCTTCTCAGGTAGTTCTAGTGCCTTTTCTTCTACTGGAAAGTCATCTGGTGTTTTATTTTGGACATCTACTGGAAGTATCCTGTCTTGTTTTGGTAAATGTTTTGATATTGTCTGCTGTCTTTGGGGCATTCAGTAGTTATTTCCTCTTTTGTTTATTGTGGCTTTGTTTGTTTTATCCTGCTTTTTTGTTTTATTTGGGTATGTCCGAGCAGGCAGGCTGTGTGTTCTTTGTTGTTTGCTTGTTTTCAGGCACGATACTATTCGCCTCCTTCAATTGGCAGGGTCAGTTGCTCAGATATGCTACAACAGGGCAGGTCTAGCTGAAGAGGAGTTGATGGGATGGGTTGTTTGTGGCACTAACTGTAACTACCAGGGTGGGCCAGTAGTCAGTGCAGGGCAGGTTCTCGTAGGCTGTTCCTGGGCTGTTTGGTGGTGTGATGTTCAGTGCATGGTGCAGATAAGCAGGATGGAGGGGGAAGACTGTGATGTGTGGAGCTAAGATGTGTATGAGAGAGAGAAGAGAGGAACAGAAGCCAGAAACATACAAACAAAAAAGAGTGCTAGGGGAGCTTGAAATGGAGTGGAGAGTTGAGAGACTATGAAATGGAGGGAAAACTAAAAAGAGAAGAAAAAAAGAAAAGAAAAAAATGAATACATAAAAATTATAAAGAAAGAAGAAAAGCAAATCTCCCAGGGATCCCTTCAGTGCAGCTGCGAGGTCTGTGGAAGTTGCTTCCAGGCAGTGAACTACAGCCTGGCTAGAATGGTAGAGGTGTCACTCAGCACCAGGTATTCAGGGGACAGGAAGAAAAAGAAAGTATTGAGAGACTAGAAACTGAGTAATGAAGAAAGACAGAGAGGGAAAAAGAGGGAAAATGAAACAAAACAAATAAAAAAAATAACAAGAAAAGTCCACAAAGAAGAACAGAAAACAAACAAACAAACAAACAAAAAAACAAAAAAAGAGATGCCCTCAAGGATCCCTCTGTGCGTCTGCACAAACTGAGTGGGTAAGCCCCAAGCCGCACAGTACTGCCTGGCTAGAACGGGCACCCAATTCAAGAAAAGAAAAAGAAAACAAACCAACAAACAATTCAAAACAAACAAACAGAAAGCCCCGAGACCTCACCAGTGTGGTAGCATGGGCCGGGAAGCAGTTTCACATTCGAGCGGCATTTCACAGCCTTTCAGGAAGAAGCAAAGTTGGCACATGGAGCCAGGTGTTTGAGAGAAAGGAGGGGGAGGTGGTGAGAGGGAAGAAAGAAATCTAAAGTAGCAGAAGAAAGCAACACCAGTAGCCAACAAATGGCATTTAGGGAGCTGGCCAGTGCGGGCTGGTGGAACCCAAGTGACACCAGGGAGAAGGTGGTGCTTCCCGGCCAAGACACTGGCCGCAGGTAGCAGAGAAGGCCGAGTGGGGTGAAGAAGGGTGGGGGTTGGGAAAGAGTATATCACTGGTTACCGGTTGTTCTGTCTCTTGCTGGAAGCCCCGTGAAGCTTCTTTCTCTTACCTGCTGTTTTTTCATCTCTGATAGGAGTCCAGGATGGCGTATCCATGCTGTGCTAGCTGATAGGGGACCTCTGCGTGTATCTCTCCTTACTCTCTGTTCTCTGTCAGTTTCTTATTCCATTCGGTGCTTGGCTGAGTTCTTTATCTCAGCAGTTGATGCTTTAGGGATTCAGGATTGTGGTTTTCTCTGTTTGGCTTAGTTATTTGGATCTTTGCTGTGGAGGGACAGCATGGTGCTTCTGCCTATAGCGCCATGTTGCCCAGAAGTCTCTGGAAAATTTCTTGATTCTTTGTTTTGGGAGCTTGCTGAAGCCATCATGGACTGCCTCTTTATGTGATTTCATATTGACTTTTTTCTCCGAGCCATCAATAAGTTATTATATTTATTTATTTTATGTTTGCTTACTGTGTCCTAGCTTTTTGTTTTGTTTTGATATGCACAAAACAGGCTGTTTTTGGAGCTAGTTTGATTATTGGCACCACTGAAGCTCTAATGTCCTGTCATCAGGTGGTTAGATCTGTTACTAGGTATGTGAGCTCAGGAGTCCGCCCACTCCTCTTGTATGAATTAAGCTCAGGTGCCCAGATAGCTAGCTACCAAATGTGTGGTGCAGGCGCTCATCTACAGTCCTAGATAGGCATGGATGATTGGTGTAGGCACAAGCATCTGGCTGCAGCAGGGAGACACACTCTGAGTAAGGCAGGGGGATGATGCTGCCCCCGAGTGTCCAGGATGAAGGTGTGTCCCTATTCCCTAGAGAGCATAAGTGAGTGGGTTTTGCAGCCAGACTATGAGCACCCAATGCTGTTGGCTGTAAGGACTAGGGGGAGCCTCTTTTTCTTGGGCCCCTATCACAGGTAGCTAGGTGGTGTAGGTGGAGCCACCAGTCCTCAGGCCCCTGATGTGGGTAGGTGAATATCTTGCTGAATGGGCAGAGCATTGTCAAATATCACGAACCTGCTACTTCACATATGAAACAGTTGAAGTTAGACTTCAGGTATATACCCTGTTGTAGTGCGTTAATGAGGGCCTACACTGTTGAAATGGGCCCACACCAGTCTATGCAGGGGAAAAGACACTCAAAGTCTGTGGGTCCTTTATGCCTGTGTCTAGGCAAAGGAGCTGTGCCTACCTGGGTTTCTGGCTTAGGGGAGCCAACAGTTTATTTTATTCCCTGTTTATTTGTTCACTCTCCAAGGCTGGGAGAATAGCTCAGGCCATGTGACGGATTCTACTTCTGGCCCAGGGAACTCGGAAATTGCTGAAGCCGGTCTGGGACCCAGTGCAGAACAGGGAGTGGGGAGGCAAAGGGGACAGAGGTTTTTCCCTGAGAGGGGTGTTTTTGATACGTGCGGTAGGCCGGATGTGAATACTTATCTTTCTGCAATCGAGGGCTTCTTCTCACTGGTTCTGCATCACTGAGTAGTCTCTCAGTGGCTTGGTCTCTCCCTGTGCAGAGTATGCCTCCCAAGCACCGATGCTTGCCTGCCTCACCGCTCACCCCTGAGCTGGTCAGGCCTGAAGGGCTCAGGCTCTTGCCAGGTCAGGTCTGGCAACTCCTTGCTGCTTCCGAACTGTCTCTCTTTTCCCCTGCCACTCAGTCCAGTTCCTCACCTCGCCTTTGATGTTCAGGGCTCCTAGACTGTCATATATAACTGATTCATTTGTTTTTCCAGGTCTTTATTGTAAGAGGGAACACTGGAAGCATCTGACTACTCTGCCATCTTGGACCCGCTCCCCTTATTTTCTATTTAAAACCGTTCAGTGGCTTCCCATCTTACGTGGAATAAAATCTAAAAAGCTTACACTGGCCCATCAGCCCCTACATAAACTGCCCCTGCCTACCTCAGTAACTTCATGGCCCACCATTCTTCCTAGGGACTACTGTGCTCCAGTCACACTGGCCTTCTCTCAAATCATCAGGCTATTTCCTACCACAGGGTCTTTGCGTATTATTTCCTTTCTGCTTGTACCAGTAAACCCCCGCTCCATTTCACCCATGGCTGACTCCTCATACTTTGGATCTCACTATAACTGTCTCCTCTACAGGAAGTCCATCCCTGATCACTGCTCTTTAATGTAGCGCTCATGCTATTCTCTTAGTACCTTGTTTCCTTTATAGCATTTATTATAATTTATAATCGTTTAATTCGTATGTCTGTTTACTTTTTTTTGGATAGTTACTCGAAGTAAGCTCAATGACAGCAGAGACCATGACTTTCTTGTTCATTCTTATTCATATAGTATGTGTTTAATAAATATTTGTTGAATGAATTAATAAAACCTGTTACATTAAACTAATTTGTTAGTTATATTTTCAGATGTATGTCTGTGTTCCATCCCCTGCATTAGACTACAACCAGCAAATATTGACCCAGGCAGTGAATGAGGTAGTAAAGAAGGAAAAAGAGACCTCCTGGAGAGCCAGTTGCCTTGTAGATGAAGTGGATGACTAGCCATTTATCAAGTGGCTCAGTGAGTAGCTCACAGAGAGAGCTTAAGTTTTTCCGGGTTCTTCAGAGGTGCTTGGGCAATTATGCTGTGGGGAGGAGAGAAGAATGGAAAGTTTTCTTTTCTCAAACAGGGCCTTATCTCACATGGTAAGATTTGATATCCACCTGCACACCCATCTGGGGGAAATGAAGGCTCTCTCTTCCCACTTGATTGTCCACACCCTCATTCTGTCTTGAGTTGCCACTTTATATCTGATGTTATCTTGTTTAAAAGTAGAAAATGAACATAATTGTTCTTGTATTTGGAACTTCTGGAGATCTCTATTTCAGAATTAGTAACCCCAACCCCCTTCCCATAGAAACTTAAAGGTACAATAAAGTTGACCTAGTGGGGCCATTTGGAGCTCCTAGCCCCCCCCCCTTTTCATGTTACTGATGGAGGAACTGAGTTCCAGAGGAGAAAAGTGATTTGATCAAAGCCATGTCTACTGTCTCCTAATCCAGTTCTCATTCTACTGTCTCTCCAACTACATTATAAGCTCTTTAATGAAAATGGCTATCTATATTTTATTTCCTATAATGCCCAGCAGAGTATGTAGATACTCAACAGATCCTTATGTATTTGTTGGCTGTCATGCTGTATATAATGAGCCACACTGTGATTTTTTTTTTTGCTCCTTGAGAGATGAATCATATTCTTCATATTCTGCCTACTTTATTGTTTTTAGTTTTTAAAGTAAAATGATAGAAGATGGGCTTAAAGATAGGTGGTATTGTATTTCATAAAAAACAATATTGGAGAATTAAAATTTGTACTAATCCTTTCACTCTATCTTTGGTCTGTCTTGTCACTTTATACTTATGACTGGAGTTGTTTCCTTCCTTCTTTTCTTTTCTTTCTCAACACAAGATTGCTCTAGAAAGGCCAGTTATAAAATTCTATTTATTTGTTCATTTATTCATGCATTATTCAACAAATATGTCCCAATTACATGCTGTACGTGGAAGAGAGAGATATAGTACAAGAAGGCTATGAGTACTAATCAAAGGTCAGCAGTTCAAATCCAGCAGCCACTCCCTTAAAACGCTATGGGCAGTTCTACTCTGTCCTATAGGGTTTCTATGAGTTGGAATCGACTCAATGGTAATTTTTTTAATGCGTGTTATAAGGTTAGAGAAAGTTCTGTGGCAATTATAAGGTTCAGTTAGGGAAACAGGAAGACCATACTATGTAGTTCAAACAGAAAAGAATTGATAAAGGGAATTGGTTATACAGGTGTTGGAAGGCTGAAAGAGCAAAAATTAGATAACCAGAGTAATTTAGAGATTAATAACTGCAGGAAGTAGCTAGGGCTGAGGGAACAAAGGCTCTATGGGGGGAAATTCTGCACAGCCGATGCTTGAACATTTGAGGAGAAAGCATGGCATGATGAGTGCTTGGACCTTTGAGAAGGGGTTCCAACTTAAGGGATGTTAGGACCACTGAAGAAAATGTAGTTTAATGGGTATTGGGAAGTGCATCCCAGGTTGGTGTAGCTCATACTTTAATTGAGAAGGGAGCATGACCCAGCTGCTGCTTTGAGAAAGTGCAGTGAAGATGGTGCTAGAAGTGGAGAAAGAAGCTACTTGATAGGAAATGGGGAAAAAAGCAAGTAAGTCCCTTTCATCTCGTATTTTTGGATCTCCCTCTGGTTGCCTTCCATTGGCAGAATCTAACTGGAAGCCAATTGGCAAGGGTGTCTGGGAAATGTAGTTTGCAAAATTCATTACAGATCAGGATACAGAAGAGTGCATAGCAATAAAGAAGGACTAATTAAATCTGAATGAGGGTAGTAGTGATAAGAAGAATCAGCTAAGGCTCCATGAAAGAGACAACATTGGAAATCAGTATTGTCAGATAAATAGTATTTTAAAAGACAGAGAAAAGGAGGAGGTGGGTGAGGAATGAAATGGGAAAACATTTTAGGTGAGAGAACAGAAAGAAAAAAAGCATGGCTGCTGGCAATCACAAGGTCTGCCTAGGAAATAGCTTCAAGTTCTATGAGACTGGAAAGTAGTGTGCATGGAGGGGTAAAGAAGGAGATGGAGGCTGGAGAAGTGGGCAAGGGCAATGTTACTGAGGGCTTTGATCATGTGAGTTTAAGGTGTTTGAACTTCATTTTCTAGGCAGTGGGGAACTACTGAAAGACTAAGTAGAGGGAGGAAATGGGTTTAATTTGTGTTTTAGTAAGATCACTCAGGAGTCCTGGTGGCACAGTGGTTAAGAGCTCAGTTGCTAACCATATGTCGGCAGTTTGAATCCACCAGCTGCTCCTTGGAAACCCTATGGGGCAATTCTACTCTGTTCTATAGGGTCACTATGAGTCGGAATCAACTTCATGTCAGTGGGTTTAAGATCACTCTAATGGCAGTGTGGAGAACAGGTGACACCTTATGGGAGAAAGATTGGAGGCAGATAGACTGTTTTGGAGGCTATTGCAATAGAAGGAGGTCTCCAGTGGAATAGTGGTAGTGGGAAGGAGAAAACAATTGTGGAGAAGCAGAGGAGAGAGTGTGTGTTATGTATTGAATTGTGTCATTCCAAAAAAATATTGAATTGCTATCCTGTAACTGTAAATGTAACCTTGTTTGAAAGTAGGCTTTTTTTTTTTTTTTGTTCTGTTAATGAGGCCATACCAGAGTGGGGTAGGTCTTAAACCTAATCTTTTCTGAGTTGTGTCTTATAAAAAGAGAAGACAGGGAGAGACACAGGGGGAAGACAGATGCCATGTGAAGATCCTTATACAAGCCAAAGAATGCCAAGAAACTCCCGAGACTATCAACAAGAAAGGACCCTTCCCCAGACCAATGCCCTGTTTTGGACTGCAAGCCTTCAAAACAGTGAGACAATGTGTTTCTGTTCTTTAAAGCCACCCACTTGTGATTTTTTTATGGTATCAAATACTTGATTGCAGTAGCAATTTTGTTCAACTGTCCCTCCACAAAACATCTCTGAAATCTGTCACACTGAAGCTTCTAACTATTGGTCTTAACTCTCTTTTTTAGAGTACAAAGAATAAGTGTACTCCTTTTCCATGGCAGCCTTTTGTAAACTATAAGATAATAACCACATATAAGGTCTTCTGGTACAGTCAGGAAGTAGTTTAGTGTTCAACAGTCTTAGGTCCCTTGGTTGCTTTGATAACGATTTTTTTTAACTTTGTATTTTGAAATAACAATAAACTCATAGGAAGTTCCAAAATAGTACAGAGAGGTTCTGTGTACCATTTCCCCTAATGATTATATCTTACATAATTATAATACAATATCAAAACCAGGAAATTGGAGGGCGTGGCCAAGATGGCGGTGTAGTTAGACTCTTCCTATATTCCTCTTACAGCAAAGACCTGGACAAACAAGTGATTTGATTCTATATGAATATCTAGGAGCCTTGAACAAGGCAAAGTTGAGGAATAGGACTGAGTGATGGGGGAAGAGGGAGACAGTTTGGAAGAAGAGAAGAGTGCCAGAGCTGTGGCAGCGAAACAACAACTCTGCAGTCATGCTGGTATGCAGTGAAGCAGGCAAAAAGCTGTGCTGTGTGCACGTTAGGGAAGCAGTTTCCACATCGAGAGAGACCCAGTAGCAGAGATTCTGCTTGGACACTCAGAATCAGTGAAAAGCAGCTCCCAAGTGGCTAAGTACATGCATATGGCCTTTCGCGGGGATTAAAAAAATAAAAAAGCCCATTTGAGAAAAATCTCTCTCACTTTTACCTCCTCCCTCCACGCTCTGCACCGGGAGTCCACTGGGCCGGAAGTAGATCCCAAAAGGCGCCCTGTCCCATTCTCCTGGCCTTAGAGAGGGAACAAATAAGCTACTGGCTCCCCTAAGCCAGGAACACAGGGTCAGCACAGTTCCTTTGCTAGGCACAGGTATAAGGGGTCCGCAGACTTTGAGTGCCTTACACCCCTGTATAGACTTGTGGGGACTCATCTCAACAGCGTTAGCCCTCACTACCACAGTACAACAGGGCAAACATCTGAAGTTTAACTTCAACTGTTTCAACCGTGAAGTGGCAGATTTGTGACCCTCGAAACAACCCTGCCCCTTAAGTAGGCACTTTTATCAATCTGCAGCAGGGATTGAGAACTGGTGGCATCACCTAAACATCCTAGTCAACTGCAACAGGAGTCCAAGAAAAAGTGGTGCCTTGAGTCTTTACAGCCAACAGGTGGGGTGCTCATATTCTGGTTGCAAAACTCACGTACCTACTCACCCGAGAAAATAGGGACACACTTCCCTTTCAGACTCTCAGGGGCAGCTGTCAGCCCCCTGCCTGGCAGAGCATGTGATCCCCTACCACAGCCAGAGTCCAGTGCCTGCACCAATCACCCATGCCTCTCTAGGACTGTGAGTGAGAGCCTGCACCACACACTTGGTGACCGACTGCCTGGACCTGAGCTGAACCCATATAGGAAAATTTAACGGACTCCTCTGTGTATGTACTTAGTTACAGAACTAACTACCTGGTGACAGGATGTTAGAGATTCAAAGGTGTCAATAATCAAACTAGCACAAATGAGCAACCTATTTGGACATATCAAAACAAAACAAAACAAGAAGCTAGGTCTCACTAAACAAATAGAAAATACAATTATAATAACTTATTGATGGCTCGGAGACAACAGTCAATATCAAATCACATAAAGAGGCAGTCCATGATGGCTTCAGCAAGCTCCCAAAATAAAGAATCAATAAATTCTCTGGAGGAAAAGAAGGTCTTGGAATTACCAAAGGCAGAATACAAAAGATTAATATACAGAACTCTTCTAGAAATTAGAAAGAAAATTCTACAGAATGCAGAAATACCCAGGGAACATATAGACAAAGTAGAAGCAGAAATTTAAAAAGTTATTCGAGAACATAATGCCAAATTTAATAGGCTGCAAGAATCCACAGAGAGACAGCAATCAGAAATCCAGAAGATTAACAATAAAATTTCAGAATTAGACAACTCAATAGAAAGTCATAGGAGAAAAATTGAAGCAGTAGAAGTTAGAATTAGTGACATTAAAGATAAAGCTCTTGACGCCAACTTATTTGAGGAAAAATCAGATAAAAGAATTAAAAAGAATGCAGAAACTCTAAGAGTCATGTGGGACTCTATCAAGAGAAATAACCTATGAGTGATTGCAGTACAAGAACGAGGGGGATAACAGAAAATACAGAGAAAATTGTTTAAGATTTGTTGACAGAAAACTTCCCTGATATCATGAAAGATGAGAAGATATCTATCCAAGATGCTCATCGAACCCCACATAAGATAGATCCCAAAAGAAAGTCACCAAGACATATTATAATCAAACTTACCAAAACCAAAGATAAAGAGAATTTTAAGAGCGGCTAGGGATAAAAGAAAAGTCATCTACAGAGGAGATTCAATTAGAATAAGCTCAGACTATTCAGCAGAAACCATGCAGGCTAGAACGCAATGGGATGACATATATAAAGACTTGAAGGAAAATAACTGCCAGCCAAGAATTATATATTCAACAAAACTGTCTCTCAAATATGATGGCGAAATTAGAGCATTTCCAGATAAACAAAAGTTCAGGGAATTTGCAAAAACCAAACCAAAATTACAAAAAATACTAAAGGGAGTCCTACAGTTAGATAATCAATAACACCAGATAACAATGCAAGAATAGAACACAGGACAGAGAAACCAGATATTGACTCAGATACGGAAATTGAAAATACATCAAAGCTCAAACATTGAAAATAGGGAAACAGATATCAATATTTAAAAAAGGACAACATTAAAACAAAAAAGAGGGACTGAAAAAATGGAGACATTGATTTTTCATATGGAATGGAAGCTAAGGCGATATAAAGTACTAAAAGACTGGTATAAACTTAGAAAAATAGGGGAAAATATTAAGGTAACCACAAAGGAATCTGACAATCCAAAAAATCAAAACAAAAAGTAGAAAAACATAAAGACGCAGCAAACACAAAATCTACAACAATGAAAAAGATGAAAAAAAATACGTAAAGAAAAAAGAAGCACAGAAAACTGAGTGGAACAAAGAAACTGTGAACAACACACAAAAAGAGATATCAGGATGACAGCACTAAACTCATACCTATCAATAATTACACTGAATGTAAACAGACTTAATGCACCAATAAAGAGACAGAGAGTGGCAGATAGGATAAAAAAGCATGATCCATCTATACGCTGCCTACAAGAGACGCACCTTAGACTTAAAGACACAAACAGGCTAAAACCCAAAGGATGGAAAAAAAAATACCAAGCAAACAACACTCAAAAAAAGAGCAGGAGTGGCAATGTTAATCTCTGACAAAATAGACTTTAACGTAAAATCCACCACAAAGGATAAGGAAGGGCACTATATAATGATTAAAGTGTCAATACACCAGGAGGACATAACCATAATAAATATTTACGGACCCACCAACAGGGCTCCAAAATACATAAAAAAAAACTCTGACAGCGTTGAGGAGAGAGATAGACAGCTCCAAAATAGTAGTAGGAGACTTCAACACTCCACTTTCGGTGAAGGACAGAACATCCAGAAAGAAGCTCAACAAAGACTCGGAAGATCTAAATGCTACAATCAACCAACTTGATCTCATAGACATATAACGAACATTCCAACCAGCAGCAGCCAAGTATACTTTATTTTCCAATGCACATAGAACATTCTCCAGAATAGACCAGATATTAGGCCATAAAGCAAGTCTTAACAAAATCCAAAACATCGAAATATTACAAAGCATCTTTTCTGACCATAAAGCCATAAAAGTGGAAATCAACAACACAAAAAGCACAGAAAAAAAAAATCAAACACATGGAAACTGAACAACACCTTGCTCAAGAACTACTGGGTTATAGAAGAAATGAAGAATGGACTAAAGATATTCCTAGAATCCAACAAGAATGAAAACACATCCCACCAGAACCTTTGGGACACAGCAAAAG
>NW_004443996.1:14693855-14695198 GCF_000243295.1 Trichechus manatus latirostris
GTTCAACATTAGAAAAACAATCAACGTAATCCATCACATAAATAAAACAAAAGACAAGAACCACATGATTTTATCAATCGATCCAGAAAAGGGATTTGACAAAGTCCAACACCCATTCATGGTAAAAACTCTCAATAAAGTAGGAATAGAAGGGAAATTCCTCAATATAATTAAGGACATTTATACAAAGCCAACAGCTAACATCATCCTAAATGGAGAAACTTTGAAAGCATTCCCGTTGAGAACAGGAACCAGACAAGGATGACCTCTATCACCACTATTATTCAACATTGTGCTGGAGGTCCCCACCAGAGCAGTTAGGCTAGGAAAAGACATGAAGCGCATCCAAATAGGTAGGGAAAATGTCAAAGTATCTCTATTTGCAGGTGATGATTTTATACACAGAAAACCCCAAAGAATCCAAGAGAAAACTACTGGAACTGATAGAAGATTTTAGCAAAGTTTCAGGATACAAGATAAACATACAGAAATCAATTGGATTCCTTTACAGCAACAAAGAGAACCTTGAAGAGGAAATCACCAAATTAATACCATTTACAATAGCCCCCAAGAAGATAAAATACTTAAGAATAAATCTAAGCAGAGATGTAAAAGATCTATACAGAGAAAATTACAAGACACTACTGCAAGAAACTAAAAAAGACCTGCATAAGTGGAAACATATAACTTGCTCATGGATAGGTAGACTCAGCGTAGTGAAAATGTCAATTCTACCCAAAGCAATCTACAGATACAATGCAATCTTGATCAAAATTCCACCAGCATTTTTTAATGAGATGGAAAAACAAATCACCAACTCTATATGGAAAGGGAAGTGGCACTGAATAAGAAAAGCATTACTCAAAAAGAAGAACAAAGTGGGAGGACTTACAGTACCTGATTTTAGGACCTATTATACTGCCACGGTAGGCAAGACCGCCTGGTACTGGTACAACAGCAGATACATAGACCAGTGGAACAGAGTTGAGAATCCACATATAAGCTCATCCACCTATGAGCAGCTAATATATGACAAAGGCCCAAAGTCCATTAATTGGGGGAAAGACAGTCTCTTTAACAAATTGTGCTGGCATAACTGGATGTCTATATGCAAAAAACTGAAACAAGACACATACCTCACACCATGTACAAAAACTAACTCAAAATGGATCAAAAACTTAAATATAAAATCGAAAACGATAGAGATCTTGGAAGAAAAAGTAGGGACAATGCTATGAGCCCTAATACATGGCATAAACACAATACAAACATAAGTAACAATGCACAAGCACTAGAAGAGAGACTAGATAAATGGGAGCTCCTAAAAATCAAACACTTATGCT
>NW_004443996.1:14695298-14711253 GCF_000243295.1 Trichechus manatus latirostris
AGTGAGCAGAGAGACAGGGGGACCTCATACCACCAAGAAAGCAGTGCCAGGAGCAGAGCATGTCCTTTGGACCCGGGGTCCCCGCGTGAAGAAGCTCCTAGTCCGGGGGAACATTGATGAGAAGGCTGACAGAGAGAGAAAGCCTTCCCCTGGAGCTGATGCCCTGAATTTGGACTTTTAGCCTACTTTACTGTATGGAAATAAACTCTTTGTTAAAGCCATCCACTTGTGGTATTTCTGTTGTAGCAGCACTAGATGACTAAGACATATGTATGTACTACATTTTGTTCATCCATTCATCAGTTGATGGACACTTGGGTTGTTTCCACCTTTTAGCTATTGTGAATAATGCTGCAATGAACCTTGGTGTACAAGTATCTGTTTAAGTTTCTGCTTTCAGTTCTTTTGGATATGTAGGAGCAGAATTGCTGGATCATACCGTAATTCTATATTTAACTTTTTAAGGAACCCTCAAATGATCTCCACAATGTTTGCACCATTCTACATTCCCACCAGCAGTGGACAAGTTTCCATTTCTCTACATCCTTGCCAACACTTGCTATTTTCCATTTTTCTGATAATAGTCATCAAAGTGAGTATAAAGTGGTATCTCATTGTGGTTTTGATTTCCATTTCCCTGATGACTAACCAGGTTGAACATCTTTTCATGTGTTTATTGGCCATTTGTGTATCTTCTTTGGACAAATGTCTAGTCAAGCCTTTTGACCATTTTAAAATTTTGTTGTTTGTCTTTTTGTTGCTGAGTTGTAGGAGTTC
The DNA here is from genome assembly GCF_000243295.1 of Trichechus manatus latirostris. Taxonomy (NCBI): domain Eukaryota; kingdom Metazoa; phylum Chordata; class Mammalia; order Sirenia; family Trichechidae; genus Trichechus; species Trichechus manatus. The sequence continues at coordinate 14,696,076 of NW_004443996.1, forward strand.
TTTATATATTCTGGATATTAAACAATTATCAGATATATAGTTCCCAAATATTTTCTTCTATTCTGTAGGTTGTCTCTTAACTTTCTTGATAATGTCCTTTGGTGGGGAAAATGTTTAAATGCTGATTAAGTCTAGTTTATCTACTTTTTTTCTTTTGCTGCTCATGCTTTTGGAGTCATATCTAAGAATCCACTGTCAAAAACAAAGTTTTGAGACTTTACCCCTATGTTTTCTTTAATAGTTTTATGGTTTTAGTTGTTGTATTTATGTCACTGATGCATTTTTAGTTAATTTTTATATATGGTGTGAGGGATGCGCCCAACTTCATTCTTGTGCATGTGGAAATGCAGTTGTCCTAGCACCGTTTGCTGAAGAGACTATTCTTTCCCCATTGAATGGACTTGGCCCACTTGTCAAAAATCAGTTGTCCGTAGATATATGGGTTTGTTTCTGGATTATCAATTCTATTCCATTGGTATTTCTGTCTATAGGGTCGCTATGAGTCAAAATTGATTCGATGGCAATGGGTTTACCAGTATCACACTGTTTTGATTACTGTAGCTTTATAGTACCCATTGCCATCAAGTTCTGCCTCATAGCAAGCACCCTATAAGATAGAATAGAACCACTTCATAGGGTTTCCAAGGCTGTAATCTTTATGGAAGCAGACTGCCACATCTTTCTCCTGTGGAGTGACTGGTGGATTAGAACCACCAGCATTTTGGTTAGCAGTCAAGCGCTTAACCATTCTGCCACTATGGCCCCTTGGAAAATACCAAGCCATGATATTTTCAATTGACTCATGTGCATGTGAAAGCTGGACAATGAATTAGGAAGACCAAAGAAGAATTCATGCCTTTGAATTATGGTGTTGGCAAAGAATATTGAATATACCATGGACCATCAGAAGAAACAACAGTCTGTCTTGGAAGAAGTACAGCCAGAATGCTCCTTAGAAGTGAGGATGGCAGGACTCTGTCTCACATACTTTGGAAATGTTATCAGGAGGGACCAGTCTTGGAGAAGGACATCAAGCTTGGTAAAGTAAAGGGTCAGCGAAAAAGAAGACCCTCAACAAGATATATTGACACAGTGGCTGCAACAATGGGCTCAAACATAACAACTATTGTGAGGATGGCACAGGACCTACAACGTTTTGTTCTGTTGTGCGTGGGGTCTTTATGAGTCAGAAGCGACTTGTTGGCACCTGAAAACAACAGCTTTATAGTATGTTTTGAAATTGAGAAGTCTGAGTTCTTCTACTTTGTTCTTATTTTTCAAGATTGTTTTGCCTATTCAGGACCCCTTGCAAATCCATATGAATTTGAAGACTGGCTTTTCCATTACTACAATAAAGTTGTTGGGATTTTGATAGCGATTGCCTTGAATCTGTATATTGCTTTAGGTAGTATTGACATCTTAAAAATATTAAGTTTTTCACAAAGCTTATTAAGAAAATGTTCTGCATCCTACTTTGGTAACTGGTGTCTGGGGTCTTAAAAGCTTGCAAGCGACCATCTAAGATGCATCAATTGGTCCCAACCACCTGGAATAAAGGAGAATGAAGAACACCAAAGACACAAGGAAAGTATTAGCCCAAGAGACAGAATGGGCCACATAAACCAGAGATTTCATCAGCCTGAGACCAGAAGAACTAGATGGTGCCTGGCTACCACCAATGACCACCCTGACAGGGAACACAACAGAGAGTCCCTGATGGAGCAGCAGAAAGACGGGGTACAGAACTAAAATTCTAGTAAGAAGACCAGACTTAATGGTCTGACTGAGACTGAAGGTACCCCGTAAAGCATGGCCCCTGGATTTTCTATCAGCCCAGAACTAAAACAATTTCCGAGGCAACACTTCAGACAAGAATTGGACTGGACTGTGGGACATAAAGTGATACTTGTGAGGCGTGTGCCTCTTAGCTCCAGTAGATACAAGAGACCAAAGGGGCAGCTTCTGTCCATCGGTGAGAAGGGAAGGCAGAGAGGGTTAGGAGCTGGTTGAATGGACATGGGGAATCATGGGCAGAAGGGAGGAGTGTGCTGTCGCAGAATAGGGTGAGCAATTAGGGTCACATAACAATGTATGTATAAAATTTTGTGCAGGACACTAACTTGAAATGTAAACTTCATTTAAACTACAATAATAAAAAAAATTAAGTTTTTCAATTCATGATCACAAAATGTCTTTCCATTTATTTAGGTCTTCTTTAATTTCTTTCAGCAATGCTTTATAGTTTTCAGTGTACAAGTTTCTCACTTCCATGGTTAAATTTATTCCTAGGTATTTTATTCATTTAGACGTTATTGTCAATGGAATTGTTTCCTCAATTATCTTTTTGGATTGTTCATTCTGGTGTATAGAAATGCAACTGATTTTTGTATGTTGATCTGGTACCCTGCCACTTTGCTGAATTAATTTACTAGCTCTAGTAGCTTTCTTGTGGTATTTTTGATATTTTTATATATAAGATTATGTCATCTGTGAATAGAGGTTGTTTTACTTCTTCCTCTTTTATTTGGATGCCTTTTATTTCTTTGTCTTGCCCGATTGCTCTGCCTAGATCTTCCAGGCAAAGGTTAAATAACAGTAGTGAAAGCGGGCATACTTGTCTTGCTCCTTTTCTTAGGGGGAATGATTTCAGGTTTTCCCCACTGAGTATGAAGTTAGGTGTGGGTTTTTCATAAATGCCCTTTGTCATGTTGAGGAATTTTCTTTCTTAACTTGCTGAATGTTTTTATCACGAAGGGGATTTGGAATTTGTCCAATGACATTTCTGCATTAATTGAGATGATCATGTGGTTCTTTTCCTTTATTCCATTCATGTGGTGTATTATATTGATTGATTTTCTTATGCTGAGCCACCCTTACGTTCCTGGGATAAATCCCACTTGGTCATGTTGTATAATCCTTTTAATGTGCTGTTGGATTTGGTTTGTTAATATTTTGTTGAGGATTTTTGCATCTATAATCATGAGAGATAGTGGTTTGTAGTTTTCTTTTCTTGTGGTGTTATCATCTGGCTTTGGTATCTGAGTTATTCTGGACTCATAGAATAAGTTAGGAATTGTTTCCTCCTCTTGTATTTTTTGGAAGCGTTTGAGCAAAATTTGTGTTGATTCTTCTTTAAATGTTTTGTAGAATTCACCAGTGAAGCTATCTGGTCCTGTATTTTCTTTTTTGGGAGTTTTTTATATTATTATTATTACTTTTCAGTCTCTTGTTACAGGTTTGTTGAGATTTTCTCTTTTTTCTTGAGTCAATTTAGGTAGTTTGTGTGTTTATGGGAATTTATCATTAGATGTGTTGTTGTTGTTGTTAGGTACTGTCCAGTCGGTTTGAACTCATAGTGTCCCTATGTATAACAGAACAAAACGCTGCCAGGTCCTGCACCGTCCTCACAATTGTTGCTATGTTTGAGCCCATTGTTGCAGCCACTGTATCAATCCATCTCTTCGAGGGTCTTCTGCTTTTTAGCTGACCGTCTACCTTACCAAGCATGATGTTCTTCTCCAGGGACTGGTTGCTCCTGATAACATCTCCAAAGTACATGAGATGAAGTCTCACCATCCTTGCTTGCAAGGAGCACTCTGGCTGTACTTCTCCAATATAGACTTGTTTGGTCTTCCAGCAGTCTGTCGTATATTCAATATTGTTCACCAACACCATGATTCAAAGGCATCATTTATTCTTCAGTCTTCTTTAGTCATTGTCAAGCTTTTACCAGCAGACGAGGTGATTGAAAATATCATGGCTTGGGTCAGGCGCACCTTAGTCTTCAAGGTGACATCTTTGTTTTTCAACACTTTAAAGAGGTCTTTTGCAGCAGATTTGCCCAATGCAATGCGTCGTTTGATTTCTTGACTGCTGCTTCCATGGGTGTTGATTGTGAATCCAAGTAAAATGAAATCCTTGACAACTTCAATCTTGTCTTGTTTACCATGATGTTGCTTATTTGTCTAGTTGTGAACATGTTTCATTTCTTTATGTCCTACTTTTGTTGAGTGGATTGTCCTAAATATGTCTGTTTGGTCTAGTTGACATATAATGTTTTTCTAGTTCTCTATTTCCTTATTGTTCTTCTGTCTAGATGTTCTATTCTTATTGAAAGTGGTGTATTGAAGAATCCTGGTATTATTGTAGAACAGTCTATGTCTCCCTTCAATTCTGTCAATATTTACTTCATGTATTTTGAAGCTCTGTTGTTAGATGCATGTATATTTAAAATTGTTATATTTTCTTCATGAACTGACCCTTTTTTCATTATATAATGTCCTGCTTTTTCTCTTGTAGCAATCTTTACCTTAAAGTTTATTTTTGATTGATGATAATATAGCCATTTCAATCTTCTTTTGGTTACTGTTTATATGAAATGCCCCTTTCCATTCTTTCACTTTCAATCTATTGTATCCTTGGATCTGAAGTTGGTCTCTTGTAAACAGCATACAGTTGGATCATGTTTACTTATTTATTCTGTAGATCTCTTCCTTTTGATTGGAAAGTTTAATCCATGTACATTTAAAGCAATTACTGACAAGGAAGGACTTACTTCTTCCATTTTACTATTTATTTTCACTGTGTCATTTCTTTTTAAAATTGTACTTTAGATGAAGGTTTACAGAGCAAACTAGTTTCTCATTAAACAATTAATACACATATTGTTTTGTGACATTGGTTACCAACCCCATGACATGTCAATATTCTCCGTTTCTCAACCTTGGGTTCCCCCTTGTCAGCTTTCCTGTCCACTCCTGCTTTTTTGTCCTTGTCCCTGAGCTGGTGTGCCCATTTAGTCTCGTTTTGTTTTATGGGACTGTCTAATCTTTGGCTGAAGTGTGAACCTCAGGAGTGACTTCAGTACTGAGTTAGAAGGGTGTCCGGTGGCCATACTCTTAAGGTTTCTCCAGTCTCTGTCAGACCAGTAAGTCTGATCTTTTGTGTGTGTGTGTGTGTGAGTTAGAATTTTGTTGTACATTTTTCTCTAGCTCTGTGCAGGACCCTCTCTTGTGATCCCTGTCAGAGCAGTCGGTGGTGGTATCTGGGCACCATCTCGTTGTGCTAGACTCAGTCTGATGGAGGCTGTTGCAGCTGTGGTTCATAAGTTCTTTGGACTAATCTTTCCTTTGTGTCTTTGGTTTTCTTCATTCTCCCTTGCTCCAGATGGGGTGGGAGCAGTGGAGTATCTTAGATGGCCACTCACAAGCTTTTAAGATGCCAGACACTACTCACCAAAGTAGGATGTAGAGTGCTTTCTTTATAAACTCTGTTATGCCAATTGAGTTACGTGTCCCCCAAGACCATAGTCCCCAGCCCTCAGTCCAGTAATTCGGTCCCTCAGGGAGTTTGGATGTGTCGAAGAAGCTTCCATGACCTTGCCTTGGTCAAACTGTGCTGGATTCCCCAGTATTGTGTACTGTCTTACCCTTCACCAAAGTTACCACTCATCTATGTCTAGTTAATGTTTTTCCCTCCCCTAGTCTCCCTTCCCTAGTAACCATTAAAGGTTGTTTCTTTTTGTGTGTAAACCTTTTCATGAATTTTTATAATAGTGGTCTCATACAGTATTTGTGCTTTTGTGATTGACTTATTTCACTCAGCTTAATGCCCTCCAGATTCGTCCATGTTGTGAGACGCTTTGTAGATTCATCATTGTTCTTTATTGTTACTTAGTATTCCATTGTGTATATGTACCATAGTTTGTTTATCCATTCATCTGTTGATGGGCACTTAAGTAGTTCCCATCTTTTTGCTATGGGGAATGATGCTGCAGTGAAGATGGGTGTGCATATGTCTATTAGTGTGACGGCTCATATTCTCTAAGGTATATTCCTAGGAGTGGGATTGCTGGATCTTATGGTATTTCTATTTCTGGCTTTTTAAGGAAGCACCATATTGTTTTCCAAAATGGTTGTACAATTTAAAGAAAATTTTTTGTACTTTAGATGAAGGTTTACAGAACAAATAGCTTCTCATTAAACAGTCAGTACACATATTGTTTTATGACATTGGTTAAAAACCCCACATGTCAACACTCTCCCTTCTCTACCTTGGAGGACCATTTTTTGTGAAAATATACATAAACAAAGTTACACTATTTCAAAAGTTTTTACATATACAATTCAGTAACATCGATTACATTCTTCCAGTTGTGCTGCTATTCTCACTATCCTTTTCCAAATTAGTCCATTACCATTATCTTTAACTCACTGCCCCCTCGTTGTACAATTTTACATTCCCACCAGCAGTGCATAAAAGTTCCAATCTCCCTGCAGCCTCTCCAGCATTTGTTATTTTCTGTTTTTTGGATTTGTGCTAGTAGTGTTGGGTTGAGATGTTATCTCATTGTATTTTTTTACAATTTTATTTTTATTGTTGTACTTTTTTTATTGTGTTTTAAATGAAAGTTTACAATTCAAGTTAGTCTCTCATACAGAAATTTATACATACTTTGTTATGTGACCATAATTCCTCTCTCTATACTGTGACAGCACACTCTTCCCTTCCACCTCTGATTTCCCGTGTCCATTCAACCAGCTCCTGACCTTCTCTAACTTCTCATCTCACCTCCGGACAGGAGGTGCCCATTTAGTCTCATGTATCTTTTTGAGCTAAGAAGCATACTCTTCACGAGTATCATTTTGTGTCCCGTAGTCCAGTCTAATCTTTGTCTGAAGAGTTGGCCTTGGGAAGTTTCAGTTCTGGGTTGACAGAGAGTCCAGGGGCCATGCTTTCTGGGGTTCCTCCAGTCTCCGTCAGACCATTAAGTCTGGTCTTTTTACTAGAATTTGAGTTCTGCACCCCACTTTTCTCTTGCTCCGTCAGGGACTCTCTGTTGTGTTGCATGTCAGGACAGTCATTGCGGGTAGCTGGGCACCATCTAGTTCTTTTGGTCTCAGGCTGATGCAGTCTCTTGTTTATGTGGCCCTTTCTCTTGAGCTAATACTTTCCTTCTGTCTTTGGTGTTCTTCATTCTCCTTTACTCCAGGTGAGTTGAAACAAATTGATGTATCTTAGATGGCTGCTTACTAGCTTTTAAGACCCCAGATGCAACTCACCAGAGTAGGATGCAGAACATTTTCTTTTTTTTTTTGGTCTCAACTTTATTTATTTCTTTTTTTACATTTTTTAAAATTGTACTTCAGGTGAAGGCTTACAGAACAAATAGTTTCTCATGAAACAGTAGTACACATGTCGTTTTATGACATTGGTTAACAACCCCACAACATATCAACACTCTAACATCTCAACCTTTTTTTTGGTGAAAATACACATAGCCAAAGATACACCATTTCAAAAATTTCTACATGCACAGTGCAGAACATTTTCTTAATAAACTTTGTTATGCCAATTGACCTAGATTTCCCCTGAAAGCATGGTCCCCAGACACCCGCCCCTGCTACTCTGTCCCTCGAAGTGTTTGGTTGTATTCAGGAAACTGTATAGTCCAGTTGTTCTGGCTTCCCCTGTAGTGTGTGCCGTCCTTTCCTTCACCTAAGATGATTCTTGTCTACTATCTAGTTAGTGAATAACCCTCTCTCTCCCTCCCAACTCTCATAACCATCAAAGAATGTTTTCTTCTGTGTTTAAACCTTTTCTTGGGTATCTCTTTGTATTTTTGATTTGCATTTCTCTAATGCCTGGTGATCGTGAACACTTCCTCATGTGTCTGTTAGCCCCCTGAATGTCTTCTTTGGCAAAGTGTGTGTTCATATCCTTTGCTAATTTTTAAATTGGATTATTTGTCTTTTTTGTTGTAGACTTGTGGGATTTTCCTATAGATTTTAGAGATTAGACCTTTGTCAGATTTGTCATACCCAAAACATTTTTCCCAGTCTGTAAGTTCTCTTTTTTCTCTTTTGGTGAAGTCTTTTTATGATGGGCACAAGTGTTTAATGTTTAGAAGATACTAGTTATCTAGCTTATCTTCTGGTGTTTCTGTATTATTAGTTATGGTTAGTATGCTATTTCTGCCTTGTATTAGGGCCTGTAGCATTGTATCTATTTTTTCTTCTATAATCTTTATACTTTTTGGTTTTATATTTAGGTCTTTGATCCATTTTGAATTTGTTTTTGTATATGGTGTGAGGTATGGGTCCTGTTTTATTCTTTTTGCCAGCACCATTTGTTAAAAAGACTGTATTCCCCGCTTAATGAACTTTAGACCTTTGTCCAAGATCAGGTGACTGTAGGTGGATGGATTTCCATCTGGGTTCTCAATTCCGTCCCATTGGTCAATATGTTTGTCGCTGTGCCAGTACCAGACTGTTTTGACTACTGTAGCTATAGAGTAGGTTCTGAGGTCAGGTAGTGCGAGTACTCCTCCTTTATTCTTCTTCTTCAATAGTGCTTTACTTATCCGGGCCGCTTCCCTGTCCATATAAAGTTAATGATTAGTTTTTCCATCTCATTAAAGAATACTGTTGGTATTTGGATTGGGATTGCATTGTATTTGTTGATTGCTTTGGATAGAATTGACATTTTCACAATGTTGAGTCTACCTATCCATGAGCATTGTATGTTTTTCCATTTATGTAAGTCTCATTCAGTTTCTTGGAGCAGTGTTTTGTAGTTTTCTTTGTATAAGTCTTTTACATCCCTGGTTAGATTTATTTCTAAGTATTTTATTTTTCTAGGGACTGTTATAAATGGTATTTTTTTCCTTATTTCCCTTTCGTAGTTTTCTTTACTGGTGTATAGGCATCCAACTGATTTTTGTATACTTATCTTGTATCCTGCTACTCTGAAGAATCTTTCTATTAGTTCCAGTAGTTTTCTTGTGGAATCCTTTAGGTTCTGTATGTATAGTATCATATCATCCCCAATAGGAACAGTTTTACTTCTGCCTTACCAATTTGGATGCCTTTTATTTCTTTTTCTTGCCTTATTGCTCTAGCTAGGACTTCTAGCACAATGTTAAATAGGAATGGTGGTAAAGGGTATTCTTGTCTTGTTCCTGTTTTCAATGGGAATGTTTGAAGCCTCTCTGCTAAAAATGATGTTAACTGTTGGTTTTGTATAGATGTCCTTTATTATGTTGAGGAATTTCCCTTCTATACCTATTTTGTTGAGAGTTTTTGTCAGGAATGGGTTTTGGACTTTGTCGAATGCCTTGTCTACATTGATTGAGATGATCAGGTGATTCTTTTGTTTTACTTATGTGGTGGATTATGTTGATTGATTTCTTAATGTTACACCATCATTGGTCATGGTGTATAATGTTTTTGATATGATGCTGAGTTCTGTTGGCTAGAATTTTGTTGAGAATTTGTGCATCTATATTCCTGAGAGTTATTGAGCTGTAATTTTCATTTTTTTTTTTTTTGTGGTGTCTTTGCCTGGTTTTGGTATCAGGGTTATGCTGGCTTCATAGAATGAATTTGGAAGTGTTGCTTCCTTTTTCTATGTTCTGAAATAGTTTGAGTAGTACTGGTGCAAACTCTTCTCTGATTGTTTCATAGAATCCCCCAGTGAAGGCAGCTGGGCCAGGGATTTTATTTTTGAGAGTTTTTTTTTTAAATACCTGTTCAAACTCTTCTTATGGGTCTGTTCAGATTTTCTACGTCAGTGTGTTAATTTAGTTAGGTAGTGTGTTTCTAGAAATTTTTCTATTTCGTCTAGATTTTCAAATTTGTTGGAGTGCAATTTTTCATAGTATTCTGTTATGATTCTTTTAATTTCTGTTGGGTCTGTTGTAATGTCCTCCATTTCATTTCTTATTTGGGTTATTTGCATCTTCTGTTTTTCATTTGCCAGTTTGGCCAATAGTTTATTGATTTTTTTAAATAATCAACTTTTGGTCTTGTTGATTCTTTCTACTGTTTTTCTGTTCTCTATTTCATTTATTTCTGTTCTGATCTTTATTATTTCCTTTCTTCCGATAGCTGTGGGCTTCTTTTGCTGTTCTTTTTCTATTTGTTTGAGTTGTGTAGCTAATGTTTTGAATTTGTCCCTTTCTTCTTTTTTGATGTGTGCATCTAGTGCTATAAATTGACTTCTGAGCACTGCCTTTGCTGTGTCCCAAACATTTTGGTATGATGTATTTTCATTCTCTTTTGATTCTAGGAATTTTTTTTATTCCCCTTAGGTTTCTTCTATTAGCCAGTGGTTTTTAAGCAAGGTGTTATTCATTTTCCATGTATTTGAGTTTTTTCCTTGCTCATCCTTTTGTTAATTTCTACTTTTATGGTATTGTGATCAGAAAAGATGCTTTATATTAGCTCAATGTTTTGGATTTTGTTGAAGGTTGTTTTGTAGCCTAAGATGTGGTCTATTCTTGAGAAGGTTCCATGTGCATTGGAAAAGAATGTGTACTTTGCTGCTGTTGGGTGCTGTGTTCTATATATGTCTATGAGGTCAAGTTGGTTGATTGTGGCCTTTAGATCTGTGTCTTTGTTGAGTTTCTTTCTAGATGTACAGTCCTTTACTGAGAATGGTGTCTTGAAGTCTCCTACTATTATTGTAGAACTGTCAATTTCTCTTTTCAGTGCTGGTGGAGTTTGTTTTATGTGTTTTGGAGCCCTGTATTGGGTGCTTATTTATTATAGTTATAGCCTCATGGTGGATTTTCCCTTTAATCATTATATAGTGTCCTTCTTTGTCTTTTATGATGGATTTTGTTTTAAAGTCTATTTTATCTTTGATTAGTATTGCCACTCCTGCTCTTTTTTAGTTGCTGTTTGCTTGATGTACTTTTTTCCATTCTTTGATTTTTAATATATTTAATGTCTTTGTTTCTAAGGTGTGTCTCTTGTATACAGCATATTGATGAGTCCTTTCTTTTTGATAGGTATGCTGTCATTTTGTAGTGCTTTTTTTGTGGTGCTGACGTTTTCTTTGTTCTTCTTACTCTTTTGTGCTGAATTCCTTTTGTTTGTGGATTTTTTTTGTTTCTTTTTTTAGTTTTTTGTTTACTGTGACTTTATCTTTTTCTTCTTTATTTTGATGAGTAAGTTTGTGAACTTTCTTTGTGGTTACTTTGAAATTTACCCCTATCTTCCTAATTTTAAACCAGTTTTTTATTACTTGATATCACTTTGACTTCCTCTACATTTGAAAGTTCTATGCCTACACTGTTTATTTCCTCTTATTGTTCTGATGTTATTGTCATTTACAAATTGACCTCTCTGGTTCCCTATTGTTTATGATTTAGTTTTGTTTTATCCTTGAGAGTTCATTACCTAGGTTGCTATCTGGCTGATGCTGTCTTGCACCCTAGATTCAGGTTGTTGTCTGATGTTGTTGGTTCTCTAACTGAAGGACTCATTTTAATAATTCTTCTAAATTTAGTTTGGTTTTGACAAATTCCTTTGATTTGTTTATCCCAAAATGTCTTAATTTTGCCATTGTATTTGAGAGAAAATTTTGCAAGATATATTATTCTTGGTTGTCAGTTGTTTTCTTTCAAGGTTTTATATATGTCATCCTATTGCCATCTGCCTGCATTGTTTCTGCAAAGTAATCAGAGCTTAGTCTTATTGTTTCCCTTTTGTATGTGACTTTTTACTTTTCTCAAGCTGCTCTCTGGATTCTTTCTTTGTCTTTGGTTTTAGCGAGTGTAATTATGATATGTCTTGGTCATTTTCTTTTGGGGTCTATTCTATATGGGTTCACTGAGCTTCTTGGATGGTCTTTCATGATATTAGGGAAGTCTTCTGTCAGCAAATCTTCTATGATCCTCTCTGTGTTTTCTGTTTTCTCCCACTGTTCTGAAACTCCAATCACATACAAATTTTTGCTTTTATTTTATCCCACTTTGCTCTCAGGTTTTCATTTGTCTCCATTATTTTCTCTGATTTCTCCTCCAACAAAGTGGTATCAAAGGATTTGTCTTCAATTTCCCTGATCCTGTCTTCCATTGTTTCAAATTTGCTCCTAAAACCGTCTATTGTACTGTCTTTCTGAAATCTTGTTTATCTTTTGGATTTCTAATTGCTGTTTTTGTATGATTTCTAGTTGTTTTTTTATTTTGACATTTTGTTCCTGTATTATTTTCCTGAATTCCTCCATTGTCTTGTCTGTGTTTTCCCGGATTTTTTTTCTGCATTTTCCTTCATCTCTTGGAGGTCCCTTAATATTAGAGTTTTAAAGTCCCTGTCAGGTAGTTCCAGTGCCTTTTCTTCTACCAGAAGGTCATCTGGTTTTATTTTGGATGCTTTCTGGAGCCACCCTGTCTTTTTTTTTTTTAAATATATTTTGATATTGTCTACTGTTTGGGGGACATTCAGGAATTATTTTCTTCATTTATTGATTGTAGATTTGTTTGTTTCTTCTTGCTTGTTTGTTTCATTTGGTTATGTTTGGATAGGCGGGCCAGGGGTGCTTTGTTGCTTGCTGGTCTGTGGGCATGGTATTTCTCACCATCTTGTTCTGGTGGGCAGGGCCTTTTGCTTAACTATGGTACAGCAGGGAAAGTCCAGCAGAGGGGGATAGGAGAAGATGGCATGTACTGGGGTAGACAAGGTGGGACCAGGGGGCAGTGCAGAGAGGAGTCCAGTGGTCCACACCTGTGCCACTAGGGGATGTGACACTCAGTGCACAGTGCAAATAGGCAGTAGTTAAGGGAGAGGATGTGTTGTGTGGAGCGAGTGTTCTGTCTCCTGTTAGGGGCTCTGTGAAGTTACCTTCTTGTACTCCCTGTCCTATGTTCTTGGTGTCTGAGGTCCAAGATGGTAAGTCCATGTGGCATTAGCTGCTAAGGGACCTCCACTTTGTAGCTGTCCTAGTTCTCTGTTTTTTCTCTGTTTCTTATTCCATTTGGTGCTTGATCGAGTTCCTTATCCTTTCGTTTGATGCCCAGGGTTCCAGATTTGTATCTGTTTTACTTTGTTTTTTGGGTGTTTGCTGTAAAGGGATGACGTGGTGCTTCTGTCTATAGCTCCATGTTGTATGCATATTTTAGAGATTTTCTTTGTGGCTACATTTAATATCCTAAATTTCTAACAATTTAGTTTGGTAATACCAATTTAACTTCAATGACATACAAAAGCCATTTTTATACAGTTCTATCGTCCCCCTTTTATATTGTTGTTGTCATAAATGACATCTTTATACATTGTACCTGTCACAATGGTTAAGCGCTTGGCTGCTAACTGAAAGATTGGCAGTTTGAACTCATTCAGCTGCTTCACAGAAGAAAGACCTGGCAATCTGCTTCCATAAAGATTACAGCCATGAAAACACTATGGGGCAATTATACCATGTCATATGAGGTCACTGTTAGTTGGAATCGACTTGATGGCACCCAACAGCAACAACAACATACATTTATGCCCAGTAACTTAAATTTATAATTGTTTTTTAATCCACTTTTCTTTTAAATCATGTAGGGAATAACAGGAGCCCTAGAGGCACAGTAATTAAGAGCTTGGATGCTAACCAAAAGGTCAGCAGTTTGAATCCACCAGCTGTTCCTTGGAAACCCTATGGGGCAGTTCTACTCTGTCTTATAGGGTCGCTATGAGTTGGAATTGACATGATGGCAAGGGGGTTAAGGCATAACAAGTAAAGTTACCAACAAACAGTACAATAATATTGGATTATATATTTGCTCATGTGTATATCTTTACTGGAAATCTTTACTTCATACATCTTTGAGTTACAATCTAGTTTCTTTTCATTTCAACCTCAAGGACTCTCATATTTCTTGTAGGGCAGATCTAATGGTAACAAACTTTCCCAGCTCTTCTTTACCTGGGAATGTCATAATTTCCCCCTCAGTTTTGAAGGACAGTTTTGCTGGATATAGAATTCTTGGTTGACTGTTATTTTCTTTCAGCACTTTAATATGTCATTGTACTGTCTTCTGGCCTGCATGGAAAAATGCCATTTATTTTCATTGAGAATCCCTTGTATGTGATGATTTGCCTCTCTCTTGCTGCTTTCAAGATTCTCTCTGTAACTTTAGTTATCAAGAGTTTTATTATATCTTGGTGTGTTTCTCTTTTGGTTTATTATACTTGTAGTTTATTGAACATTTTGGATGTGTATATTCATTCCTTTCATAAATTTTGGGATGTGTTTAGCCATTATTTCTTCAAATAATCTTTCTTTCCTTTATCTCTCTTATCTTTCTAAGATTCCCATAATGTGTCTTTTGGTCTGTTTATGGTGTCCCACAAGTTCCTTAGGCTCGGTTCACTTTTTTAAATTCTGTTTTAATTTTGCTACTCACACTCAAACATTTCAATTGTCCTATCTTCAAGTTCTGTGACTCTTCTTCCAGCTGAAATCGCCTATTTAACTCCTCCAGGCAATTTTTCATTTCAGTCATTTGTAATTTTCAGCTACAGAATTTTTGTTTGATTTAAAAAAATTATGTCTTTATTGAAATTCTCTTTTTGTATCTGTATCATTTTTCTGATTTCCTTCAGTTCGTTTTCACTATTTTCCTTTAGCTTTTTCAGCATGTTTAACATCGTTGTTTTAAAGTCTTTGTCTATTAAGTCCTTCAGCTAGGCTTCCAAGGGGATGATTTCCATCACTTTGTTTAATTTTTTTTTAATGGGGCCATGCTTTCCTGTTTCTTTGTATGTCTTAATTTTTTGTTGTAAATGGAAGGTTTGAATATTATAAGGTTGTGACTCTCAAAATCAAATTCTTTTCCTTCCCTGGGGTTTGCTGTTTTTAAAAAAATCATTATTTTTTAATTGTTGAATGCTGTACTAGTCCATTTTTAAAAGATGACTTCTCCATTTTTGCAAACACATCCTTCCTGGATGTGTGTGGACACTGAGGTCTCTGTTTCTTATTTTATGTACAGCTAATGGTTTGGCAGAGTTTTCCTTGAATACAGGGGAAAAAATAACAAAAAACCCTCAAACGACAAAAACACACAACATCCCTCTGCAAACAACAACAACAACAAAACCTTTATTAGTCTTTGTAAATTGACTCTGTGCTTTGACCCTCCTTCAGCACTTATCCAGGCTTGCACTGAGCATAAGGATCAGCCAGAGGTTAAAGCATAGGGTCTTCTCCTATTTTATCTGATCATGTGTCTTGTCCTGGACATGTGTGTGGCTCTCTCAATTCCCCTATATACATGTTGCTTTTGAAAGCCTATATTTTCAAAAAAACAAAACTATCTTCCTGGCCTCTCCATCTAGTCTTTAGACTAATTGCATTCTTTAGCCTCAGGTGGTGTTTTATCCTGGGTTCGCTAGAGAAGCAAAAC
>NW_004443996.1:14711366-14723551 GCF_000243295.1 Trichechus manatus latirostris
TATATATATATATATATATATATATATACATATGAAACCCTGGTGGTGTAGTGGTTAAGAGCTACATCTGCTAACCAAAAGGTCGGCAGTTCAAATCCACCAGGTGCTCCTTGGAAACTCTATGGGGCAGTTCTACTCTGTCCTATACGGTCGCTATGAGTCAGAATCAACTCGACGGCAATAGATTTGGTTTTTGTTTATATATGTATATATATACACACAAATATATACATATATATATCTACACATACCTAGATCTATCTATCTATCTATATTTATCTCAAGAAAATGGCTCACAGGGTTGTAGAGACTGGGAAGTCTCGTCTATGGGTCAGGCATCAGGTAGGAGGCTTTTCCTGACTCAAGTAGCTGCAGGGGCTGATGAACTCAAGATTGGCAGGTCAGATAGCATCCTGTTGGCTCACAGAGTGCAGAGGCTGACAAATCCAAGATCTGTGGGCAAAACAGCAGGCAGCTGACTCACAGGCTGTGGCAGCTACTGAATCCCAAGATCAGCAGAGAATACAGCAGGCTGTTGGCTCAAATACCAAGAACCGGAGGTCAGATGATAACGAGTTGGATGCAGGCTCCACAGAAAGTACGTGAGCTTTACCAGAAAGTCCATGAATATATTAGAAGCAGGCCGCACCCTGAGGAAACATCCTTTACAAATGATAGGCTGAGCACATCAGAACACATCATTGGGAATAACTGCATCATTACATAACTGCCAAACCATTGAGGATCATGGCCCAACCAAGTTGAAACACAATCTTTACCATCACAATCCACCCCTTGTCACCTTGGCACCTCTACACATCTGCTTAAACCATACACAGTCTCTAAATACAGACAATTACCTAACATGATACAACTAATGTGTACATCCAAAAACTCACTAGCCCCGTTTACATCTTATAATTTATAAGTGAAGTGAACAAAAATATTGATACATACATGCAAGGAAGAAATACTCATAACAATTACAGTCCCCATTTCTGCAACTGGTTACATGGTCTTAACTGGTATTTGGAACTACCTTCTTCCACCATCCATTCCATATTCCTTTTACCCTCAGCAAGCACCTCAGCTGGTCATGGTTCTTTGCATGGTGGGGTGACCCAAATCTTCATTCCTTAAGGGTCTGGGCCATTAGTAGTCGTGTTGGAATTGTGTTGTTGTAGTTTTCCATTAACTTTAATCACAGGGCATGGTAGTACTAAGAGATGCCTAAGGGATCTCCTGTGTTCCAGACATACTCCTCTTTACCTCCATTATGCAACACCTATCCTCTTGGCAGTCAGCATCAGTCACACCAGCCAGTATGGTAACTCCCTTCTTTGCCTGTTGATCCAGAGGTATGGAGAGGCCAAAGTGGCCAGGTGCCATTCCTAACTTCAAATTCAATGGAATCCATGTTGTGTCTCCAGGTAGTAGCATTCCTTCCTTTGCAACTAAGACCTCTAGACCCGCAGAGCATAGGGTCGTGGGGACAGGAAGCAACTATTTTGTGAGTGGGACACTAGGGGTAATAGTGAGTGGTGTCACTCCCACTTCCATCCCTTGATTCCTGAATCTGTGAATCCTGGCTTTGGGAGAAACAGCAACATATCTTGGATGCTGGTTTAGAGTATATACACCTCCTGGAGAGCATTGCCCCAACCCTGCAAAGTATTGATACTTAGATGGTGCTGTATTTGTGTCTTTAGGAGGCCACTCCATCATTCTATCAAGCCAGCTGATTTAGGATGATGGGGAACATAGTAAGACTAGTGAATTCCACGAGCAAAGGCCAATAGCCACACTTCATTTGCTATGAGGTGAGTCCCTTGAGCCAAAGCAATCCTGTGTGAGATACCATGACCCTGGATCAGGCTTTCTGTGAGTCTATGTATGGTAGTTTTGACACAAGCATTGCAAGCAGGGAAGGCAAATCCACATGCATAGTGTCTATCCGAGTAAGAATGAAATGCTGCCCTTTTTATGATGGAAGTGGTCTAATGTAATCAACCTGCCACCAGGTTGCTGGCTGATCACCTCCAGGAATGGTGCCACATTGGGAACTCAGTATTGGTCTCTGCTGCTGGCAGATTGGGCACTCAGGAGTGCCTGCAGCCAAGTCAGACTTGGTGAGTGGAAGACCATGCTGCCAAGCCCATGCGTAACCTCCATCCCTTTCCCAGGGCCCTTTGTTCATGAGCCCATTGGGCAATGACAGGAGTGGCTGGGGAAAGAGGTTGACTGGTTTCCACAGAATGTAACATCTTATCCACTTGATTGTTAAAATCCTCCTCTGCCGAATTCACACTTAGGTGAGCATTCACATGAGACATAAATATCTTCCCTTGTTTGACCCATTCAGAGAGGTCTATCCACATACGTCTTCCTCGTACCTCCTTGTCTCCAATTTTTCAATCACATTCCTTCCAAGTCCGTGACCATACAGCCAAATCATTGGCCACAGCCTATGAATCAGTATGTAGTCACACATCTGGCCATTTCTCTTTCCAAGCAAAGTAAACAACCAGGTGCACTACTCAAATTTCTGCCCATTGAAAGGATTTTGCTTTACCACCGTCCTTCAGGGAGGTCCCAGAATGGGGCTGTAGTACAGCCCTTGTCCACTTATGAGTGGTACCTGCATATTGTGAAGAACCGTCTGTAAACCAGGCACTTTTTTCTTCCTCAGTCAGCTTACCATAAGGATTTCCCCATGAGGCCATAGGTGCAGACTGGGAGACGGAAGGTAATGTGACAGGAGTGGAGACCATGGGTATTTGGGTTATTTCCTCATGCAACTTACTTGTGCCTTCCGATCCTGTTCGGGCCCGATCCTGTATATACCACTTCCATTTCACGATGGAGTGCTGCTGTGCACCTCTGATTTTATGGCTCTGTGGGTCAGACAACACACAGTTCATGATGGTCAGCTCAAGCCACATGGTGACTTTGTGGCCCAGGGTTAAGTGTTCAGTCTCTACTAAGGCCCAGTAACAGTCCAAAACTGTTTCTCAAAAGGAGAGTTGTTATCTGGGGAGGATGGCAGGGCATTGCTCCAAAATCCTAAGGGTCTGCACTGTGATTCACCAATAGAGGCCTGACAAAGACTCCAAACAACATCTCTGTCTGCCACTGACATTTCAAGCACCATTGGCTCAGTCAGATCATATGGCCCAAGTGACAGAGTGGCTTGAACAGCAGCATGAAACTGTTGCAGAGCCTTCTCTTATTCAGGACACCACTCAAATATAGCAGCTGTTTTCAAGCCACTTTATAAGTTGGCCGGAGTAGCACTCTCAGATGAGGGATATGTTGTCTCCAAAATCGAAAGAGGCTGACCAGGCATTGTGCCTCCTTTTATAGTTGTAGGCTGGGTGAGATGTATCAACTTATCCTTCACTTTAAAAGGAGTGTCTCAACATGCTCCACACAACTGGACCCCTAGAAATTTCCCTGAGATGAAAGGCGCTTGAATTTTGTCAAATTAATTTCCCACCCTCTAGAAATCAAAAGACACATTGCACTGCTCAAATCAGCTGCAAAAGACCTCTTTCAAGTGTTAAAAAGCAAAGATGTCTCTTGGAGGACTAAAGTTTGCCTGACCCAAGCAATGGTGTTTTCAACTGTCTCCTATGCATGTGAAAGCTGGATGATGAATAAGGAAAACTGAAGACGAATTGATACCTTTGAATTATGGTGTTGGCAAAGAACATTGAATATACTATGGACTGCCAAAAGAACGAAAAACTCTGTCTTGGGAGAAGTATAACTAGAATACTCCTTAGAAGCAAGGATTGCGACTACATCTCACATAGTTTGGATTTGTTATCAGGAGGGATCAGTCCCTGGGGAAGGACATAATGCTTGGTAAAGTAGAGGGTCAGTGAAGAAGAGGAAGATCCTCAACGAGATGGATTTACACAGTGGCTGCAACAATGGGCTTAAGCATAACAACGATTGTGAGGACGGTGCAGGACAGGGCAGTGTTTCTTTCTGTTGCACATGGGGTCGTTATGAGTAGGAACCAACTCGATGGCACCTAACAATGTCAATAACAAGCACACAAATCTCTTACCAGTAAGTCTAGAGTCATTGATACTTTTTCCTTACTAAGTTCAATCAGCATAATGTCATCAATATAATGGACCAGTGTGATGTCTTTTTGAATGGAAAGACAATCAAGTTCCCTGAAGGCTAAATTATGACATAGGGCTGGAGAGTTGATATACCCTTGAGGTAGGATAGTGAATTTGTATTGTTGGCTTTACTAGCTGAAGGCAAACTGCTTCTGGTGATCCTTCTAAACCGAAATCCAGGAAAAGGCATTAGCCAGATCAATAGCTGCATAGCAGGTACCAGGAAATGTATTAATTTGCTCCAGCAATAAAGCCACATATGGAACAGCAGCTGCAATTGGAGTCACCACCTGGTTAAGTTTACAATAATCCACTGTCATTCTCCAAGATCTATTTTGTTTTTTTGCACAAGCTAAATAGACAAGTTGAATGGGGATGGTGGGAACCACCACCTTGCATCTTTCAAGTCCTTGACAGTGGCAGTAATTTCTCTAGGAATCCCTCCAGGAATGTGATATTGCTTTTGGTTTACTATTTTCCTGGGTAGGGGCAGTTCTAATGGGTTCCACTTGACTTTTCCTATCATAATAGCCCCTTACTCCACTTGTCAGAGTTCCACTGTGGGGGTTCTGCCTGTTGATGAGTATATCTATTCCAGTTATGCATTTTGGAACTAAGAAAATCACTACAGGATTCATTCAGGGACCTACTAGACCCACTGTGAGACAAACTTGAGCTAAGACTCTATTAATAACCTGACCTCCATACACCTCCCCACTCTGGCTGGTGGGTCACAGTGACATTTTGGGTATCCTGGAATTAGTGTCAGCTCAGAGCCAGTAACCATTAATCCCCAAAAAGTGAGATTATTTTCTTTTCCCCAATAAACAGTCACTCTCTTAAAAGGCTGTAGATCACTTTGTGGAAGGCTGGGAGAAAGATTAACAGTATAAGCTTTTCAATGTAGTGGGGCCCTTCCTCAAGGGGACCCTATTTCCCCTTTATTCAAGGGGTTGTGGGTCTGTAAACTGGCTAAATTCTGGGAATTGATTGAGGGGCCGTGACTCTCCATTCTGGAGATTCGAGTTAGAATGTTGTTCACTTGACCTAGAATTCTTCCTCTTGTACAGATCAAGTAAATATATAGTAGATTTCCCATCTATTTTAGTCGTTGGGTCACCCTGACTAAGTAGCCAATGCCACAAGTCCATATGAGTGAGAGTATTCTGATTGCTTCTTTGACTCCGATGTCCATTATGGTAACCACGCCCACCTTGTCTTTGTTAATTGAGTGCCGTCACTTGTCCCCTACCACCACAAGGTCCAATCAGCCCTATTGTAGTTAGGTGTCTTAATTTAGTTAGAGCAGTTCCTGCTGTCAAATCTGACTTACATAAAATAGCAATCACAGCAGTCTTCAAGGATGCTGGGGCTCGCTTCGCAAATTTGTTCCTCACCGTTGTGGTAAAAGGTGTGTCCTCTGGACACTCCATGTGTGGGTCTGTGGGTGTAATCTGATAAATCCACTCTAACATGTCAATTTCCGTAAGCCTTTGGATAGTATTCCAAGGCAAGTCTGGTACTTCAGCTTGATTTAGTGTAGGCCACCGTGTAATCCATGCTTCAGTGAACCAACCAAATAAACTATTAGATCCCTTACTAACCTCTAGAGCTGAAACATTGAATGAAAAAATTGGGTTTAAGGGGCCCATATCAATAAACTTAGACTCA
The DNA here is from genome assembly GCF_000243295.1 of Trichechus manatus latirostris. Lineage (NCBI taxonomy): Eukaryota > Metazoa > Chordata > Mammalia > Sirenia > Trichechidae > Trichechus > Trichechus manatus. Next base: position 14,717,174 of record NW_004443996.1, read on the forward strand.
TCCAACTTTATGTTCCTTTCACCATTATCTCACAGCCTTAATAGCCATTCCCACACATATTCCCTAGGTTTCTGTTTGTACATATTAAAAAAGTCAAGCAGTTCTTTTGGAATGTAGCATACTTCCTCCTGGGTCACAGTTTGTACTTAACCTTTTGGGGCTTGCTGGACCTTAAGTCTAGTTATAGGTCTAGAAGCAACAATACGTCGTGAGGGTGGGTCCTAGGAACATTCAGCAATATCTTGTAAGGCTTCTATCCCAGGCAATATCTCAGACAAAGGCTCTTCAGACATAGCTGGGTTAGTCTCATCAGATGGGGGTGAAGAGAATAATGGTTTCACTGGAGGGAGTGGTTTAGCAAAGATGGAACAATCTTTTCAGATGGGAGCAAGAGGGCTGATTCTGTTGGCTGGAGTGACTCAATGGAATTTAGGAGCTCAATGTCTCCAGCTTCCTGATTACCCATACGTCCCCATCCCAAGTGTCAGGATCCCATTTCTTCCGGATCAATGCCCTCACTTTAACTTCAGATTCCATTCAAGGTTGGAAATTCAGTTGCCATTGTAATTAAGCTGCTCTTATGATTAGACTGGATTTGTGTTTTTCGGCAATATCATCTCTGTTACTACAAGAAATGATGCTTTCTTTCAGGGCACAAGTGGCAACTTTGAGGTCTTTTATGCAGCAATTGAACTGTGACTCTGAAGACCTGAGCTCATTTCTTTCTTTCACCACTTTGTCTAGTGGAAGTAGGACCAACCAACCAGCTTCCCTATACTTCTTATTCTGAAAAAGTCATAGAAAAGTATCATACGATCACCCAGAGCCTCACTTCTCACCAATACTTTATGTATTAGTGGTGATACTTTATACATTAATATTGTCACTTCATGACATGGATCAGCAGCGCCCTCTTTAGTACTCTAGGCAGAGTCATTAGTGCCTTTAAGACTAGTCACAACCAATTTAGAAAACTCATCTTTACAATTTTGTTTCTCTAGAACCACTCTCAGTACCAATGCCTTAGGCTGGGTTCTCTAGAGAAGCAAAAGAGAGAAGCATATATATACATAGAAAGGTTTATCTAAAGGAAATGGATCATCTGGTTGTAGAGAATGGCTATTACCAAGTCTATGGGTCAGGTGTCAGGTTGGAGGCTTCTCCTAACTCATGTAGCTGCAGAGGCTGATGAATCCAAGCTCTGCAGGTCAGAAAATGGGCTGCTGGTTCAAGGACCACGGAGGCTGATGAATCCAAGATTGGCATGTAAAAAAGGAAGGCTACTGGCTCACAGGGTGTGGAGGTTGACAAATCCAAGATCGGCAGGTAAGGTGACAGGCTGATGGCTCACAGGCTGTGGAGGCTGAGGAATCCCAAGATCATCAGGCAATACAGCAGGCCACTGGGTGAAGTCCCAAGAACTGGGGGTGAGATGATGATGAGCCAGATGCAGGATCCCGAGCAAGCAAGCGAGCTTTGCCAGAACATCTATGTATATATTGGAGGAAGGCTACACCCCTGAGGAAACTCCCCTTACAACTGATTGGCTGATCACATCAGACACATCATGGAAGATGACTACATCATTACATAACTTGGAAATTACATCATTACTTAACTATCAAACTACATCATTATATAACTACCAAACTACATCATTACATAACTGCCAAACCACTGAGAATCATGGCCCAGCCAAGTTGACACACAACCTTAACCATCACAAGTGGCTACAGATGGTGGCAGCCTTAGGTAATTTCCTGCTGCCCCTAACTCCTATGTGAGCTCTGCAACTGGCTAAAAAAAAAAAAAAGGAGCACCTTACTTCAGTACTTCAGGCAGCCCCCAGACAGGTTGGAACAGACACACGCAATAATTTGCCCCTCAGTGATGCAAATAGTTAACCCACTTGGCTGCTAACCAAGAAGTTGGAAGTTTGAGTCCACTCAAAGGTGCCTTGGAAGAAAGGCCTAGCAAATCTACTTCCAAAAGATCAGCCATTGAAAACACTGTGGATTACTGTTCTATTCTGACACACATGGGGTCACCACAAGTTGGAGTTGACTTGAAGGCAACTGGTGGTGGTGGCTGCTCACTCCAGAGCCAAATATCGGGCTCCATCTCTAGCAGTGTGGGCTGCCACCTATTTAAGTTAGCCACATTGCACCTTGGAGGGAGTGGGGCACAGAGTAGAAAAGCAAAATTGTGCTACATTTTATGTCACCTTTTCCTTGATTAAGTTTTCTTCTAGCTGCTGTAACCCTTTTACTGACTTTCAGAGTTCTCACAAAGTTGGTTCCACCAGTTTCTGCCTGTTTTTCTTTGGTGTTTTTGTGTAGGGATGAGAATATGCAGCTGCTTACATCATCATCTTGCTCAGGACCTATATTGTATTTTAAATATTAGTTTCCATATGTTCATTGTTAATATGTAGAAATACAATTGATTTTGATATGCTAATATTTTATTATGTGACATTGCTGAACTCACTTATTAGTTGTGGGAATTTTGTTTCTAGATTATTTAGGATTTTTTATGTAGACCATCAAGTTGTTCACAAATAGTGGCAATTTTATTTCTTCCTTTCTGATCTGCATGCTTTTTTTAAATTGTAATTTAGATGAAGGTTTGCAGAGCAAATTAGTTTCTCATTAAACAATATACATATAGTTTTGTGACATTGGTTACCAACCCCACGACATGTCAACACTCTCCCTTTCTCAACCTTGGGTTCCCTGTTAACAACTTTCCTGTCCCCTCCTGCCTTCTTGACCTTGCTCCTGAGTTGGTGTGCCGATTTAGTCTTGTCTTGTTTTATGGCCTGTCTAATCTTTGGCTGAAGGGTGAACCTCAGGAGTGACTTCAGTGCTCGGTTAAAAGTGTATCTGGGGGCCATACTCTCAGTGTTTCTCCAGTCTCTGTCAGACCAGTAAGTCTGGTCTTTTGTTGTAAGTTAAAATTTTGCTGTACATTTTTCTCCAGCTCTGTCAGGGACCCTCTATTTTGATCCCTGTCAGAGCAGTCAGTGGTGGTAGCCAGGTACCATCTAATTGTGCTGGACTCAGTCTGGTGGAAACTGTGGTACTTGTGGTCCATTAGTCCTTTGGACTAATCTTTCCCTTGTGTCTTCGGTTTTCTTCATTCTCCCTTGCTCCAGATGAGGTGGAACTAGTGGAGTATCTTAGATGGCCGCTCACAAGCTTTTAAGACTCCAGACGCTACTCACCAAAGTAGGATGTAGAACACTTTCATTATAAACTATGTTATGCCAATTAAGCTAGATGTCCCCCGAGACCATGGTCCCAGCCCTCAGTCCAGTGATTCGGTCCCTCAGGGAATTTGACGTGTCTATGAAGCTTCCATGACCTTGCCTTGGTCAAGCTGTGCTGACTTTCCCAATATTGTGTACTGTCTTACCATTCACCGAAGCTATCACTTATCTATTGTCTAGTTTGTGTTTTTCCTCCCCACTCCCCCCAGTGACCATAAAAGATTATTTCTTTCTGTGTTTAAACCTTTTCAAGAGTTTTTGTAATAGTGGTCACATACAGTATTTGTCCCTTTGTGATTGACTTATTTCACTCAGCATAATACCCTCCAGATTCATCCATTTTGTGAGACGTTTGGCAGATTCATCATTGTTCTTTATTGCTGTATAGTGCTCCATTGCGTGTATGTACCATAGTTTGTTTATCCATTCATTTTTTGATGGGCAGTTAGGTCGTTTCCATCATTTTGCTATTGTGAATAACGTTGCAGTGAACATGAGTATGCATATGTCTATTCCTGTGACAGCTCTTATTTCTCTAGGATATATTCCCAACAGTGGGATTGCTGGATGGTATGGTATTTCCATTTCTAGCTTTTTAAGGAAGCATCATATAATTTTCCAAAGAGGTTGTACCATTTTACATTCCCACCAGCAGTGCATAAGAATTCCAAGCTCCTCATAGCCTCGCCAACATTTCTTTTCTTTTCTTTTCTTTTTTTTCTTTGATTCGAGCCAGTAATGTTGGGGTGAGTGGTATCTCTTCGTATTTTTGATTTACATTTCTCTAATGGCTAGTGATTGCAAGCATTTCCTCATGTGTCTGTTAGCTGCCTGAATGTCTTCTTTGGTGAAGTTTCTGCTTATTTACTTTGTCCATTTTTTAATTGGATTATTTGTCTTTTTGTTGTAGAGGTGTTGGATTTTCCTATAGATTTTAGAAATTAGACCTTTGTCGGATTTGTCATACCCAAAAACTTTCCCATTGTGTAGGTTCTCTTTTTACTCCGTTGGTGAAGTCTTCTGATGAGAGTAAGTTTTAATTTTTAGAAGATCCCAATTATCTAGCATATCTCGTGGTGTATGTGTATTGTTAGTTATGGTTTATACCATATTTATGCCTTGTATTAAGGCCTCTAGCATTGAGTTTATTTTTTCTTCTATGATCTTTATAGTGTTTGGTTTTATATTTAGCTCTTTGATCCATTTTGAATTACTTTTTCTGTATGGTCCTGTTTCATTTTATTTACAGATGGACATCCAGTTTTGCCAGCATCATTTCTTAAAAAGACTGTCTTCCCCCCTTAATGGACTTTGGACCTTTGTCTGAGATCAGGTGACTGTAGGTGGATAGATTTACATCTGGATTCTCAATTCTGGTCCAGGGGTCAATGTGTCTGTTGTTGTACCAGTACCAGACTGTTTTGACTCCCATATCTGTATAGTAGGTTCTGAGGTCCGGTAGTGCGAGTACTCCTACTTTAATTATTTTTTTTTTATTGTACTTCAGGTGAAGGTTTACAGAACGAATAGTTTCTCATGAAACACTAGTACACATATTGTTTTACGACATTGTTTAACAACCCCACAAGATGTCAACCCTCTCCTTTCTTGACCTTTTTTTTTTTTGGTGAAAATATACATAGCCAAAGATACACCATTTCAAAAATTTATGCATGCACAGTTCAGTGACATCGACTACACTCTTCCAAATGTGCAGCTATTCTCACTTCAGATGAAGGTTTACAGAACAAAATAGTTTCTCATTAAACAGTTAGTGCGCATGTTGCCCTATGACAATGGTTAACAACCTCACAACACATCAACACAATCCTTACTCAACCTTGGGTTCCCAATCACCAGCTTTCCTGTACCCTTCTGCCTTCTGGCCCTTGTCCCTGGACTGCTGTGCTTCATTAGTCCTATTTGGCTTTATGGGGCTGTCCACTCCCCGGCTGAACGGTGAAACTCAGAAGTGACTTCACCACTGAGCTAAAAGGGTGTCTGGGGGCCATACTCGTGGGGTTTCTCCAGTCTTCTTTAGGCCAGTAAATCTGGTCTTTTTTTGTGAGTTAGAATTTTGTTCTACATACTTCTCCAGCACTGTCCAGAAGTCTCTGTTGTGATCCCGGTCAGAGCAGTCAGTGGTGATAGCCGGGCACCATCTAGCTATACTGGACTCAGTATGGTGGAGGCCTTGGTAGATGTTGTCCATTAGTCCTTTTGACTAATCTTTTCCTTGTATCCTGTTCTCTTCGTTCTCCCTTGCTCCCGAAGGGATGAGACCAGTGGAGAATCTTAGATGGCTGCTCACAGGCTTTTAAGACCTCAGACGCTACTCACCAAGGTAGGATGTAGAACATTGTCTTTATAAACTCTGTTATGCCAATTGAGCTAGACGTTCCCCAAGACCAAGTTCCCCACAGCCCTCCGCCCAGCAATTCAGTTCCTCAGGGAGTTTGGATGTGTCTATGGAGCTTCCATGACCTTTCCTTGAACACGTTGTGCTGGCTTCCCCAGTATTGTGTACTGTCTCACCCTTCCCCCAAGATACCACTTATCTATTGCCTATTTAGTATTTCACACCCACCCTTCCCATCACTGGTAACCAACAGAGATTGTTACTTTTTGTGTGTGAACTTTTTTATGGGTTTTTACAATACAGGTCTCATATAATATTTGTCCTTTTGTGATTGAATTATTTCACTCAGCATAATGTCCTCCAGTTTCTTCCATGTTATGAGATGCTTCACAGATTCATCACTGTTCTTTCTCGTTGCATAGTACTCCATTGTGTGTATGTACCATAGTTTGTTTATCCATTCATCTGTTGATGGGCATCTAGGTTGTTTCCGTCGTTTTGCTATTGTAAACAATGCTGCCATGAACATAGGGGTGCGTATGTCTATTCCAGTGAAGACTCTTATTTCTCTAGGATATATTCCTTGGGGCGGGATTGCTGGATAGTATGGTATGTCTATTTCTAGCTAAGGAAGCGTGATATCATTTTCCAAAATGGTTGTATCATTTTGCATTCCCACCAGAAGTGCATAAGAGTTCCGATCTCCCCGCAGCCCCTCCAACATTTGTTATTTCCAGTGTTTTTGATT
>NW_004443996.1:14727992-14741586 GCF_000243295.1 Trichechus manatus latirostris
TTTGGCATTTTGTTCCTGCATTATTTTCCTGAATTCTTCCAATTTTTGTCTGTATTTTCCATGAATTTTTCTTCCTTTTCCATGAATTTATTTTTTCCTCATTTTTGTCTGCTTTTTGCTTCAAGTCTTGGATAATTCTGAGTATTAGAGGTTTGAATTCCCTATCAGGTACTTCTTGTGCCTTTTCTTCCATTGGAACGTCACCTGCTGTTTTATTTTGGATGCCTACGGAACCATCCTGTCCTGTTTTCGTAAATGTTTTAATATTGTCTGCTGTCTTCGGGGCATTCAGTAGTTATTTTTCTCGTTTATTGATTGTAGATTTGTTTGTTTTGTCCTTTTTTTTTGTATTTGGCTATGTCTGAGCAGGTGGCTCTGTGTTCTTTTTGTTTGCTCGTCTGTGGGCAAGATAATTTTCGCCTCTTCCTGCAATTGGCAAGGTCAGTCGCTCAGATATGGTACAGCAGGATAGGTCTAGCTGAAGAAGAGTTACTGGGACGGGTAGTTTGTGGCACTTAGTACAGCCACCAGGGAGAGTTGTTAATCATTGCAGGGCAAGTTCCAGTATGCCGTGCCTGTGCTGCTTGGTGATGAGATGTTAAGCGCACAGTGCAGGTAGGCTGGATGGAGGGGGCAGATTGTTATTTGTGGAGCTAAGATGGATATGGGAGAGAGGAGAGAGGAACAGGAGCCAAAAACTTACAAACAAACAAAAAAGAGTGCTAAGGGAGCTTTCTGTTGGAGTGAGTGATGAGAAACTATGAAATGGAGAAAAGCAAAAAGGGGATGAAGAAGAAAAAAAGAAAACAATGAATAAATAAAAATGAGAAAGGAAAAAGAACAGGACAGCTCCCAGGGCTCCCTCCAGTGCAGCTCTGAGGTCTAGGGAAGTTGTTCTCAGGTGTTGCGGTACAGGCTGGCTAGAAGGCTTAGAGGTATTCAGCACCAAGTATTCAGGGAACAGAAAGAGAAGGAAGGTATAGAGAGATGAGAAACTGAGTAATAAGAAAGACAAAAAGGGAAAAAGAGGGAAAAGAAAACAAAACTAATAAAAAAAGTACAAGAAAAGCCCCCCAAAAAACAGAAAAGAAAAAAAAACCCATGAAAAAAGAAATGCCCTCAGGGATCCCTCTGCATAAGCTGAGGGCATAGGTTCCAAGCCGTACAGCACCGCCCGGCCAGAACGGGCTCTCAACTCAAGAAAAGGAAAAGAAAACAAACAATTCAAAACAAACAAACAAAAGTCCTGGGATCCCACCAGCGTGACATCCCAGACCGGGAAACAGTTGCACACTCTAATGGAGCTCAGCAGCCCCTCAAGAAGAAGCAAAGTTGGTGCATGGAGCCAGGTATTTGAGCGAAAGGAGGGGGAGGTGGTGAGAGGAAAGGAAGAAATCAAAAGAAGTGGAAAAAAAGCAACACCAGCAGCCAACAAATGGCACTCAGAGAGCTAGCCAGTGCAGGCGGGTGGAATCCAAGCAGCAGGTGTTTTCCAGACAAGAGACTGTGGGTGTGGGAAGCAGAGGTGGCCAAGTGGGGGTAAAGAAGGATGGGGGTTGGGAAAGCGTATACCGCAAATTACCGGTTGTTTTGTCTCCCACTGAAAGCTCTGTGAAGCTGCTTTCTCATACCCCTTACTTGCTGGTCTCTGATAGGAGTCCAAGATGGCGGATCTGTGATGCGTTAGCTGATAACGGACCTCTCTTCGCTCTGCGTTCTGTCAGTTTTCTCACTCTATGTGGTGCTTGGCTGAGTTCTTTATCTCTTCATCTGATGATTTAGGATTTCAGGATTGCTGTTTCCTCTGTTTGGCTTAGTTTTTTGGATCTTTGCTGTGGAGGGATGGTGTGGTGCTTCTGCCTAGAGCGCCATTTTGCCGGAAGTTCTGAGTACTCCTACTTTATTCTTCTTCAATAGTGCTTTACTTATCCAGGGCCTCTTCCCTGTCCATATAAAGTTAATGATTAGTTTTTCCATGTCGTTAAAAAATAGTCTTGATATTTGGATCGGGATTGCATTGTATTTGTTGATTGCTTTGGGTAGAATTGACATTTTCACAATGTTGAAGCTACCTATCCATGAGCCTTGTATGTTTTTCCATTTATGTAGGTCTCATTCACTTTCTTGGAGTAGTGTTTTGTAGTTTTCTTTGTATAGGTCTTTTACTTCCCTGGTTAGATCTATTCCTAAGTATGTTATTTTTTTAGTGGCTATTATATAAATGATATTGTTTTCCTGATTTCCTTTTCATAGTTCTCTTTATTGTTGTGTAGGAATCCAACATGTTTTTGTATGTTTATCTTGTATCCTGTCACTCTGCTGAATTGTTCTATTAGTTCCAGTAGTTTTCTTGTGGAGTCCTTTGAGGTCTCTATGTATAGTGTCATACTATCCAGAAATAGTTTTACCTTTTCCTTACCAATTTGGATGCCCTTTATTTCTTTTTCTTGCCTTATTGTTCTAGCTAGGACTTCAAGCACAGTGTTAAATAGGAGTGGAGATAAAGGGCATCCTTGTCTTCTTCCTGTTCTCATGGGGAATGTTTTCAGCCTCTCTCTATTAAGAATGATATTGGCTGTTGGTTTGTATAGATGCCCTTTATTATGTTGAGAAATTTCCCTTCTGTACTTATTTTATTGAGAGTTTTTATCAGGAATGAGTGTTGGACTTTATTGAATGCTTTTTCTGCATTGATCGAGATTATCATGTGATTCTTTTTTATTTATGTGGTGGATTACGTTGATTCATTTTCTAAAGTTGAACCGTCCTTGCATACCTGGTATGAATCCTACTTGGTGGTGGTGTATTATTTTTTTTTTTATATGATGCTGAATTCTATGGGCTGGTATTTTGTTGAGAATTTGTGTGTCTTTATTCATGAGAGATATTGGTCTGTAATTTTCTTTTTCTGTGGCGTCTTTTCCTGATTTTGGTATCAGGGTTATGCTGGCTTCATAGAAAGAATTTGGCAGTATCCCTTCCTTTTCTATGTTCTGATACAGTTTGAACAGTACTGGTGTAAGCTCGTCTCTGAATGTTTGGTGGAATTGTCCAGTGAAGCCATCTGGGCCAGGGCTTTGTTTTAGTTGAGGTTTTTTTTTAATACCTTTTCAGTCTCTTCTCTTGTTATGGGTCTGTTCAGATTTTCGACCTCAGTTTGTGTTAGTTTAGGTAAACAGTGTTTCTAGAAATTTGTCCATTTCCTCTAGGTTTTCAAATTTGTTGGAGTATAGTTTTTCATGGTACTCTGTTATGATTCTTTTTATTTTAGTTGGGTCTGCTGTAACGTGCCCCATTTTGTTTCTTATGTGGGTTATTTTCATCTTCTCTTGTTTTTCTTTTGTCAGTCTGGCCAGTGGTTTGTCAATTTTTTTTGATCCTTTCAAAGAACCAACTTTTGATTTTGTTGATTTTTTCTATTCTCTATTTCATTTATTTCTGCTCTGATTTTTATTATTTCATTTCTTCTCATGGCTGTGGGCTTCTTTTCTGTGCTTCTATGATTATAAATTGACCTCTGATCACTGCCTTTGCCATGTCCCAGAGATTTTGGTATGATATGTTTTCATTCTCATTTGATTCTAGGAATTTTTTTTATTCCCTCTTTGATTTCTTCTATTACTCAGTGGTTTTTAAGCTAGGTGTTACTCAGTTTCCATGTATTTATTTATTTTTTACTTTCTCTTCGTGTTACTTATTTCTACTTTTATGGCTTTGTGGTCAGTGTTTTGGATTTTGTGGAATGTCGCTTTTTAGCCTGAGATGTGGTCTATTCTGGAGAACCTTCCATGTGTGATGGAAAAGAATGTGTACTTTGCTGCTTTGTGTTGAAGTGTTCTATATAAGTCTATGAGGCTATTTAGTTGATTGTGCCCTTTAGATCTTCTGTATTTTTGTTGAGTTTCTTTCTAGATGTTCTGTCCTTTACCAAGAGTGGTGTGTTGAAGTCTCCTACTATAATTGTGGAAATGTTAATTTCTCTTTTCCATGCTGTTTTAAGAGTTTGTTGTATGTATTTTGGAGCCCTGTCATTGGGTGCATAGATATTTATTATGGTTACATTCTCATGGTTGATTGTCACTTTAAACATTATATAATGCCCTTCTTTGTCTTTTATGGTGGATTTTGTTTTGAAGCCTATTTATAATTCTTGCTCCTTTTTGGTAGCTGTTTCTTGATGTATTTTTTCCATTCTTTGATTTTTAATAAATTTATGTCTTTGTTTCTAAGATGTGTCTCTTGTAAACAGCATATTGGTGGGTCTTTTTGTTTTTAAATCCATTCTTTCACTCTCTGTCTCTTTATGGGTGCACGTAAGCCATTTATGTTCAGTATGATTATTGTTAGGTGTCAGTTTATTGCTGTCATTTTGTAGTGCTTTTTTGTGGTGCTGACATCTTCTTTGTCCTCTTACTCTTCTGTGCTGAGTTCCTTTTGTTTGTGATTTTTTTCATTTCTCTCTTTTTTGTAGGTTTTGTGTTTACTGAGACTTCATTTTTATTCTTTTTTTGATGAGTAGGTTTATTAACTTTCTTTGTGGTTACTGGAAATTTATCCCTGTCTTCCTAAGTTTAAACCAGTCTTTTATTACTTGATATTGCTTTGACGTCCTCTCCATTTGAAAGTTATACGCCTAAACCATTTATTCCCTCTTTTATTGTTCTGACGTTGTTGTCATTTACAGATTGACCTCTCTGGTTCCCTGTTGTAAGTTTTTTAGTTTTGTTTTATCCTTGAGAGTTCATTACCTAGGTTGGTATCTGGCTGATGCTGTCTTATGTCATAGATTTAGGTTGTTGTCTGATGTGGTTGGTTCTCTAACCAAAGAACTCGGTTTAATAATTCTTGTACATTTGTTTTGGTTTATACATATTTCCTTAATTTCTGTTTATGTGGAAATGTCCTAATTTCACCATCATATTTTAGTGAGAGTTTTGCAGGCTATGTTATTCTTGATTGACAGTTTTTTTTTTCTCTTTAAATTTATACATTTCTTCCCATTGCCTTCTTGTCTGCATGGTTTCTGTTGAGTAATCAGAGCTTAGTTTTATTGTTTCCCCATTGTATGTGACTTTTCTTTTTTCTTGGGCTGTTCTCAGGATTCTTTCTTTGTCTTTAGTTTCAGTGAGTGTGTTTATGATATATCTTGGTGATTTTCTTTTGGGGTCTATCCTATATAGTGTTTGTTATGCTTCTTGGATGGTCAGCGTTTCATCTTTTATGATATTAGGGAAGTTTTCTGTTAGCAAATCTTTAGTGATTCTCTCTGTGTTTTCTGTTTTCTCCCTCTGTTCTAGAACTACAATCACAAGCAAATTTTTGTTTTTGATTATATCTCACATCGTTCTCAGGGTTTCTTCATTTTTCTTTGTTCTTTTCTCTGATTTTTCCTCAAAGTGGTATCCAAGGATGTGTCTACAGTTTCGCTGATCCTGTGTTCCATTATTTCAAATTTGCTCCTAAAACATTCTATTCTACTGTCTACTTCTGAAATCTTGTTTATATTTTGGATTTCTAATTGCTATTTTTTGTATGATTTATAGTTGTTTTATTTTGAAATTTTGTTTCTGTATTGTTTTTCTGAATTCTTCCATTGTTTTGTCTGTGTTTTCCCTGATTTTGTCTATATATCCTTTATTTTTGTCTGCATTTTCCTTCATCTGTTGCAGAACCCTGAGTATTAGAGTTTTGAATTCCCTGTCAGGTAGTTCAGTGCCTTTTCTTCTACCGTAAGGTCATCTGGTGTTTTATTTTGGTTGCTTTCTGGAGTCATCCTCTCCTTTTTTTTTTAAATATGTTTTGATATTGTCTGCTATCTCTGGAATATTCAGGAATTATTTTTCTGTTTATTGATTGTAGATTTGATTGTTTTGTCCTGCTTTTTTGTTTTATTTGGTTTGTTTGGGCAGGCGGGCTGAGAGTGTTTTGTTTGTTGCTCTTCTGTGGGCACAATACTTCTCACCACCTTGTCCAGATGGGCAGGGTCACTCAGTTATAATGCAGCACGGCAGTTCCAGTGGGATGGAGTGTCAGGGATGGATAGTTTGTGGCATGAACTGAGGCTGATGGGGAGGGGCTGATGGGAAGTGCAGGACAGGATCAAGGGGACTGTCTCAGTGTTGCTCGGGGGCCCAGCACTCAACATATGGTGCAGTTAGACACGAGGGAAAGAAGAGGATGTAATTTGCAGAGCTAAGGAGATGAGGAAAGAAGAGAAAAGAAATCAAAAATTCAAAAAAAAAGAAAAAGGAAAAAAATGAAGGAAAAGAAAGAAAAAGTAAATAAAATGGTGGTATGGTAGGATTTGGCAGGTGAGGATGGGGTGATCTGGTGAGTCAGTGTGCCGCTGGCTCTCTAGCTGAGTCGTGTGGCTCAGTCTCTCAAGAAAGGGTATGAGTAGCACACCGGGCTTGGTGACAAGAGAAAGGAAAGGAAAGAGAGAGAAGAAACCAACCAACTAACAAGCAAAAAATATATATATATGGTGGTGGGGGACCCGGCTGTTGGGGGTGGGGACGGAATTAGTGTGGTGGTGCACTGATGTCTCTCTTGCCAGGTGGCACAGTATGGCCTGTCAGGAAGGGGCAGCAGCAGGTCAGGGCTTAGGTGGGGGAGGACGTAAAAGGGAGAAGGGGAAAGATAAAGAAAAGTAAAAAATATGATACTGAGGGAGCCAAACTGTGGGGTGAGCACAAACCCAGGTAGGCCATGTGCCAGAGGCTGTACTGCAGAGTGGTACAGCACAGCCTGCCAAAAAAAGGGAGGGTGGCACATGAGGTTAGGTAGGTGGGAGAAAGGAATTGAAGGAAGGGACGGAGAGAGAAGAAACAACAAAAAAGGAAAAAAGGAAAACAAAAACAAAGAAACAAAAATATATATATAAATAAATAAAAAGGCACTGAGGGAATCAGTCTGTGATGGCGGCACAGACTGGGGGAGGCTGTGTGCAGTGACTCTCCAGCCGAGCGGTGCATCAAGGCCCCTTGAGAAGGGGTGGGGATGGTGCACAGGGCTGGATGATTAGGAGAAAGGAAAGGAGAGAGAGAGAAGGAACAGAAAAAAAAAAGAACAAAGAAAACAAACCAAAAAATCACAGCCCTTCAAGAAGGGGAATGGATGGCACACAGGGCTAGCTGGGCAGGAGAAAGGAAAGGAAGGAAGGGAGACAGAGAGAGAAGCAACAAAAAAAGAAGTAAAAAAAAAAAAAAAAAACTAAAAAACAAACAAGCAAACAAAATGGAGCTGAAGGCGTTGGCTGGTGGGGACCAGATGGACCCGGACGGCAGTGATCTGGTGTCTTTCCGGCCATTGACTGTGTCCCCTTGGAAAGCGGCAGAGGCTGAGCAGAGAGAAGAACTCTAGGGGGTGAGAAAGCATGTATCCCTGGTTACCAAGTGCTCTGTCTCCTGTTGGGAGCTCCATGAAGTTGCTGTCCAGTACTTCCTATCTGCAGTCCTTGGTGGCTGAGGTCCAAGACGGCGAATCTGGGTGGCAGTGAGCTGGTGTCTCTGCAGCTGAGCAACTGGCCCGTTGGAAAGCGGCGGAGGCCTTGTACAGGTAAGAAGGGTTGTTTTGTGTTAGGTGCCATCGAGTCAGTTCTGACTCAAAGCGACCCTATGTACAACAGAATAAAACACTTCCCAGTCCTGTGCCACGCCCGAAATATTTGTTATGCTTGAGCCCATTATTGCAGCCACCGTGTCAATCCATCTTGTCGAGGGTCTTCCTCTTTTTCATTGACCCTGTAATTTACCAAGCATGATGTCCTTCTCCTGTGACTGATCCCTCCTGACAACATGTCCAAAGTATGTAAGATGTAGTCTTGCCATCCTTGGTTCTAAGGAGCATTCTGTTTGTACTTTTTCCAAGACAGATTTGTTCGTTCTTTTGTTAGTCTGTGGTATATTCAATATTCTTCACCAACACCACAATTCAAAAGTGGCAATTTTTCTTTGGTCTTTCTTATTCATTGTTCAGCTTTTACATGCATATGATGCTATTGAAAATACTATGGCTTGCGTCAGGCTCACCTTAGTCTTCAAGGTGACATCATTGCTTTTCAACACTTTAAAGAGGTATTTTGCAGATTTGCCCAATGCAATGCGTCTTTTGATTTCTCAACTGCTGCTTCCATGGGTGTTGATTGTGGATCCAAGTAAAATGAAATCCTTCACAACTTCGATCTTTTCTCCATTTATCATGATGTTGCTTATTGGTCCAGTTGTGGGGATTTTTGTTTTATGTTGAGGTGTAATCCATACTGAAGACTGTGGTCTTTGATCTTCATCAGTAAGTGCTTCAAGTCCTCTTCACTCTGAAGGGTGGAGGGTGGGAAAGCATATATCCCTGGTTACTGGGTGCTCTGTCTCCTGTTGGGAGTTATGTGAAGTTGCCTTCCCATCCTCCCTGTCTGTGTTCCTTGGTGGCTGTAGTCCAAGATAGTGAATCTGTGCTGCTTTAGCTGATGAGGGATCTCCACTCTATAGCTCTCCTAGTTCTCTGTTCTCCGTCAATTTTGAATTCCATTCAGTGCCTGATCGAGTTTTTTATTCCTTCATTTAATACTTCAGTTTACAGGATTGACGTTTATATCTGTTTTACTCAGTTTTTTTTGATCTTTGCTGCAGAGGGGCAGCATGGCGCTTCTGTCTATAGTGCCATGTTGGCTCTGCCTTCTTGTCTTGCTTTTGGGTGGGAGTTGCCATCCGGTCTCATATATTTGATTGAACTAAAAATCATGTTCCTCACGTGTGTTATTTTTTGTTTTATAGGCCTGTCTAATCTTTGTCTGAAAAGTGGGCTTCGGGAGTGGTTTCTATTCTGAGTTAGCAGAGTGTCTGGGGGCCATAGTCTCGAGGGCTCCTCCAGTCTCTGTCAGACCAGTAAGTCTGGTCTTTTTTTGTGAATTTGAATTTTTTCTACATTTTCTCCTGTTCTATCTGAGACTCTCTGTTGTGATCCCTGTCAGAGCAGTCAGTGGTGGGGCACCATCTACTTCTGGGCTCAGGCTGGTGGAGTCTGTGGTTCTTGTGGCCCTTTAGTCCTTTGGGCTAACATTTTCTTTGTGCCTTCGATTTTCTTCATTCTCCTTTGATCTGGTCGGTGCGGGCCCAATAATGTATCTTAGATGGCTGCTGGAAAGCTTTTAAGACCCCAGGCAATACCCACCAAAGTGGGATGTAAAACATTTTCTTTATGAACTGTGTTATGCCAGTTGACCTAGATGTTCCGCAATACCATGAACCCCAAGCCCCACCTCCAGCCACTTTGTTCCTCAAGGTGTTTGGATGTGTCCAGGAAGCTTCTATGACTTTGCCTGGGTCAAGTTGTACCAACTTTCCCTGTATTGTGTGTTGTCTTTCCCTTCACCAAAGTTGACACTTATCTACTATCTAGTTAGTGACTTTCCTCCCGTAACCATCTAAGAATGTTTTTTCTGTGTGTACACTTTTTCGTGAGTTCTTGTAATAGTGACCTCATACAATATTTGTCCTTTTGTGACTGACTTATTTCACTCAGCATAATGCCCTCCAGATTCATCCACGTTTTGAGATGTTTCATGGATTCATCATTGTTCTTTATCATTGAGTAGTATTCCATTGTGTGTCAAGCTTGCTTGCCAAAAGTGAAGACTACTTGAAGCACTTATTGATGAAGATCAAAGACTACAGCCTTCAGTATGGATTATACCTCAACATAAAGAAAACAAAAATCCTTACAAGTGGACCAATAAGCAACATCAGATGAAATATTTATAAAAATGATAAAAATATTTCATCAGGGAGAAAATATTGAAGTTGTCAAGGATTTCACTTACCATGCAAGCATCAGTCAAGAAATCAAATGATGTAGTGCATTGGGCAAATCTGCTACAATAGACTTCTTTAAAATGTTAGAAAGCAAAGATGTCACTTTGATGACTAACATGTGTCTAACACAAGCCATGGTATTTTCAATATCCTCATATGCATGCAAAAGCTGGACAATGAAAAAGGAAGACTGAAGAATTGATGCATTTGAATTATGGTTTTGATGAAGAATATTGAATATACCATAGACTGCCAGAGGAATGAACAAATCTCTCTTGGAAGAAGTACAGCCAGAATGCTCCTTAGATGTGAGGATGGTATGACATGGTCTCACTTACTTTGGACATATCATCAGAAGGAACCAATAGTTGGAGAAGAACATCATGCTTGGTGAAGTAAAAGGTCAGTGAAAAAGAGGGAGACCATCAATAACATGAATTGATACAGTGGCTACAACTATGGTTTCAAGCAAAACAACAATTTTGAAGATGGCACAGGACCGGGCAAAGTTTTGTTCAGTTATACATCGGGTCCCTATGAATCAGAGCCAACTTGATGGCACATAAAATAACATTTCTTTGTTGAGACTTCCCATTTCTCTACAGAGACTGTCAATATTTTCTTCTTTATTTATCTATTTATTTATTCATTGTGCTTTAGATGAAGGTTTACACAGCAAATTAGTTTCTCATTAAACAATTAATACACATAACGTTTTGTGACATTGGTTGCCAACCCCACTACAAGTCAGCACTCTCCCCTTCTCGACCTTGGGTTCCCCATTACCAGCTTTCCTGTCCCCTCCTGCCTTCTCATCCTTGCCCCTGGGCTGGTGTACCCATTCAGAGACTGTCAGTATTTTCATTTGTTTCAAGAATGTTTGCAATTTTTCATTGAAGCATTTTTATGATGGCTGCTTTCAAGTCAGAAAATGCTAATTTTGGTGTCATCTCAGTGGTGATGTTTGTTGATTGTGTTTTTTCATTCAAGTTGATATTTTCTTTTTTTGTATAAAGAGCGATTTTTTAAATTGTATGGTGACTTTTTGGATATTATGTTGTGAGACTCTTAGATCTTACTTAAATATGTTTTAACAAGCCTGCTGGTGGCAGAAGGGGGATGCTGGCTGATTACTGCCAGGTGTGGGTGAAAGTCCACATTCACCACTCAGTCTTTAATGACATGCCAGTGGGGAGGAATACTTCTTTGCCTCTATGCAGGGGTAGAAGTTCGAGATTTCCACTATGCCTCTGCTGACACCACCATGGAAGAGGGAAGGGCCACCTTGTTACTGCTCCCATGTTGTCTCCACTGACATCATTGGTGGGACTTCTTACCACCTGTTGGGGGTGCAAATCCCAGTTCCATGCTTGGCCTTCTATAACATCACCTGGTGGGAGGGAAGGAGTGCCTTACTACAGCTGGGCAAGAGTGGAAGTCTAGGATTCCTCACTAGGCCTATGCTGATGGGGGTGGGGATGAAGCTAGTTTATTCTGTGGCATTTGGTAGGAGTAGAGTGGTTATTTTGTAAAAGATTTTTATCTTGCTAGGCTACCCCTGTTTTGGTCCATTGGCTAGAGAGATCAGTCCCTTTGGCATTTCCAGGTTGCTGGCTTCTCCAGGTTGCTGGCAATCCAGGATGCATGAGGCATAAAGAAAACCCATGGAACTCGTGACTGTGTCATTCCTTGAGTTCCAAGGTCTCTGTCAAGTCTACTTTTTCTTTCTAACTTTCAGAGTCTTCTTATGTTTGTTTTATATATAATGTCCAGGGTTTTTAGCTTTACTTAGTGGGCAGAATATGGAAAAGTGCAACTTCTCCGTCTTGTCCAGAACTGGAAGTTTGATAGTGTTTTGTAAGCATGATCTTTTTTTTCCTTCTGGATACTCGCCAATTTATTCCTTTCTACTCAAGCAGACTCCTATGGCATGAGCCTTGCTGTCATTGTCCTTTCTTGATGAACTACCCTTCTTCTCCTTCGCCTTGCCACATCCATGTAGAACAAAAACTCTTTCTGCCTCCCTGGAGAAACTGAGCTCTTTTCCATCTAAGCTTCAGGCTTATCCCCTTGGCTTGAACATGAAAACAGTCTTCCTTGAGACTTGGAGATAGTTTTTGTTACCTACACATCATAGACACTTGCTTGTTCCCTCCCCTGGTGTACATACCATATTTACACATATATACTCAACCTAGAATCATGGCCACTGGGACCACAGTTTTGGTATGCCACTGGAATATGATGCTGAGGGCCAACCACAGGGAAAGATAGCCCAGGAATGTAAAGATCTATGATGTTTCCTTGAACACAGAACTGCCTGTCTCTCAACCTCCAACTAACTCTTTATACATGAGAACGTCTACCTACCTGTTTCTGGGGTAGCAAGAGAGTGAAACCACTTTCATTTGAACTCCATGTTGACCTCTTTACCCAGGAATTTCAAAGATTTATTATCTCCAATGGGGAAGCAAGGTAGGCCCAGTTAAGATGCGGGTCACCCAACTCTGGGTAAGGACTGGCACAGGAACTGTTTAGTTGAGAGAAGAATCTTGGCCAACTGACTATAAAGGAGATAATGTGCTAATTTACTTTGAGGAATCCTGGCGGCCCATGTTGTTGTACTGGCGGCCATTCCAATTAGGTTTGGCAGAGAGTCATTGTGTAAAAAAAAGCAAAGGTAACTGGGTTTGTAAAATGAAACTACCAGATCCTTTTTGACCTTGCCAAGCTTGCCTGGGTGGCAGATCGAAGTCTAGCTACTTTAGAAAATGAATAGCAGTGGAGTGGTGGGATGCTACTTGAGACTCCAAAAATGCACCAAGGATGGGCTGGAAATGCTTTTTCTGTTCAGAGTGCTCCCAGAACATTTAAGTTGAGCTTTCTTCCTCTTCTTGTGCTTAATTTTAAGTTTTGAGGTCTCAAAGAACGTTACAGCTTGACCTTAGAGATCACCTAATCTAATTTCCATCTCTTCCTCGCCTTAATTTCTTTACCCACTGACATTTTAAAGATAAAGAAATTGGGGCTCATAGGAGAGAACAAAGTGTCCTATACTGAATGACACAGCCAGTTAGTGGCAGAGCTGTGACTAGAACCCAGGCCTCCTGACTCTTTGTGCTGTTTTTCCCCTACATAATGTTGTCCCTCATGCTTTCTCAACTGAATACCAAAATGAGGTTCTTGCATATTTTTCCCTCCAGACATTTTTTTTCTCACCTGATTTGTGCTTATGAGAGACTGTAAGCAAACTCACCGTGTGGACTTTTGTCCATTTAGAGCAGAGGTGGAGAAACATTTTTCTTTTAAGGGCTGTTGACACAGAAAAAACAGATATAGAACAAAAAAAATAACTAAAAGTATTAGTGAAAAGCAACTTATTTTTTTATTTTTTCAGAAAGAAATACAAAATCTAAAGCATGCAACATATTCACTTTTCAGATAAGAGACCAGGAACATGAAACTCTATTTAATAAACATATTAGGGTAATGAAAATGTACCATCTGCACTTGCAAATTCAAAGGGGTTTCATTTTACTTATCTTTTTTTTTGAAGAAGAAGAATGAAAAGAAAAGTGACTCTGGATTTCTAAAGAAGGGTAAATATTCCTAGATTTTATAAAATCAATATTCTCTTTCCAAACCAAGTACTGGAACCATAAACATTATTAAAATCTTTTATTCTTCATTCTTTTTTTTATTGTAATTTAGATGAAGGTTTACAAAACAGTTTCTCATTAAACAGTTAGTATACATATTGTTTTATGATAATGGTTAACAACCCC
>NW_004443996.1:14741834-14743416 GCF_000243295.1 Trichechus manatus latirostris
CTCTTGGGGTTTCTCCAGTCTCTGTCAGGCCAGTAAGTCTGGTCTTTTTTTGTGAGTTAGAATTTTGTTCTACATTTTTCTCCAGCTTTCTCCGGAACCCTCTGTTGTGATTCCGGTCAGAGCAGTCACTGGTGGTAGCCGGGCACAGTCTAGTTGTACTGGACTCAGTCTGGTGGAGGCCGTGATAGTTGTGTTACATTAGTCCTTTGGATTAATCTTTCCCTTGTATCTTGTTTTCTTAATTCTCCCTTGCTCCGAAGGGGTGAGACCAGTGGCGTATCTTAGATGGCTGCTCACAGGATTTTAAGACGACAGACGCTTCTCACCAAGATAGAATGTAGAACAATTTCTTTAGAAACTGTGTTATGCCAATTGAGTTAGATGTTCACCGAGACCCTGGTCCCCACAGCCTTATGCTCAGCAATTTATTCCCTCAGGGAGTTTGGATGTGTCTATGGAGCTTCCATGACCTTTCCTTGTACAAGTTGTGCTGGTTTCCCCAGTACTGTGTACTGTCTTAACCTTCACCAAAGTTACCACTTATCTATTATCTGTTTGGTATTTTCCCCCACCTCTCACATCCCTCGTAACCAACAAAGATTGTTTCTTTTTGTGTGTAAACTTTTTCATGAGTTTTTACAATAGAGGTCTCATACAATATTTGTCCTTTTGTAATTGACTTATTTCACTCAGCGTAATGTCCTCCAGTTTCATTCATGTTATGAAACGCTTCACAGATTCGTCCTTGTTCTTTACCATTGCATAATACTCCATTGTGTGTATGTACCAGAGTTTGTTTATACATTCGTCTGTTGATGGGCATCTAGGTTGTTTCCATCGTTTTACTGTTATGAACAATGCTGCAATGAACATGAGTGTGCATATGTCTGTTCGTATGACGGCTCTTATTTCTCTAGGACATATTCCTCAGAGTGGGATTGCTGGATCGTATGGTATTACTATTTCTAGCTTTCTAAGGAAGCGCCATATCATTTTCCAAAATGGTTGTATCATTTTGCATTCCCACCAGCAGTGCCTAAGAGTCCTGATCTCCCCGCAGCCTCTCCAACGTTTGTTATTTACAGTTTTTTTGATTCGTGACAGTAATGCCAGGGTGAGATGGTAACTCATTGTGGTTTTAATTTGCAATTCTCTAATGGTTAGTGATGGCGAGCATTTACTCATGTGTCTGTTGGCCGCTTGAATGTCTTCTTTGGTGAAGTGTCTGTTCATTTCCTTTGCCTATTTTTTAATAAGATTATTTGTCTTTTTGTTGTAGAGGTGTTGGATTTTCTTGTAGATTTTAGAGATTAGACCTTTGTCTGACTTGTAATGTTCAAAAATTTTTTCCCAGTCTGTAGGTTCTCTTTTTACTCTTTTGGTGAAGTCTTTTGATGAGCGTAAGTGTTTAATTTTTAGAAGATTCCAGTTATCTAGCTTAACTACTGGAGTTTGTGTGTTGTTGGTGATGGCTTGTATCCTGTTAATGCCGTGTATTAGGGCCTCTAGCGTTGATCCTATTTTTTTTTATATGAACTTTATAGTTTTTGGCTTTATATTTAGGTCTTTGATCCATTTTGAA
>NW_004443996.1:14744793-14745901 GCF_000243295.1 Trichechus manatus latirostris
AATTCGGAAGTTCTGCTTCCTTTTCTATGTTCTGAAATAGTTTGAGTAGTACTGGTATAAGCTCTTCTCTGAATATTTGGTACAATTCTCCAGTGAAGCCATCTGGGCCAGGGCTTTTTTTGTTGGGAGTTTTTTTTATTACCTTTTCAATCTCTTCTCTTGTTATGGGTCTGTTCAGATTTTGAACATCACTTTGTGTTAGTTTGAGTAGGTAGTGTGTTTCTAGAAATTTATCCCTTTCCTCTAGGTTTTGAATTTTTTTGGAGTATAGTTTTTCATAATACTCTGTTATGATCCTCTTTATTTCAGTTGAGTCTGTTGTAATGTCCCCCATTTTGTTTCTTATTTGGAGTATTTGCTTCCTCTCCTGTTTTTCTTTTGTTAGTCTAGCCAGTGGTTTGTCAATTTTGTTGATCCTTTCAAAGAAACAACATTTGGTTTTGTCGATTCTTTCTACTGTTTTTCTATACTCTATTTCATTTATTTCTGCTCTGATCTTTATTATTTCCTTTCTTCTGGCGGCTGTGGGCTTTTTTTCTGTCCTATTTCTGTTTGTTTGAGTTGTGTAGTTAATGTTTTTAGTTTATTCCTTTCTTCTTTTTTGATGTGTGCATCTATTGCTATAAATTGTCCTCTGATGCCTGCTTTTGCTGTGTCCCAAGGGTTTTGGTATCATGTGTTTTCATTCTGGTTTGATTCTAGGAATTTTTTGATTCCATCTCTGATTTCTTCTGTGGTTTGTAAGTAGAGTGTTATTCAGTTTCCATGTAATTGATTTCTTTTCCCTGCTCTTCTGTTTTTAATGTCTACCTTGATGGTGTTGTGATCAGAGAAGATACTTTGTATAATCTCAACGTTTTGGATCTTGTTGAGGATTGCTCTGTGGCCTAACGTGTGTTCTATTCTGGAGAAGATTCCATGTGCATTGGAAAAGAATGTGTACTTTGCAGCTGTTGGATGGAGTGTTCTATATATGTCTATGAGGTCAAGTTGGCTGATTATGCCCTTTAGCTCTTATGTATCTTTGGTGAGTTTCTTTCTAGATGTTCTGTCCTTTACTGAGAGTGGTGTGTTGAAGTCTCCTACTATTATTGTGGAATTGTCACTT
>NW_004443996.1:14764629-14793809 GCF_000243295.1 Trichechus manatus latirostris
TGCCTGCACTGCTTGGTGGTGTGATGTCAAGCGCATGGTTCAGGTAGGTAGGATGCAGCAGGGAGATGGTTATGTGTGGAGCTAAGTGGCTGTCTTGTCTCCCACTGGACGCTCCATGTGGCTGCTTTCTCGTACCCCTGTTTGCTGGTCTCCGATAGGAGTCCAAGTTGGTGGATCCGTGCTGTGTTAGCTGGTAGGGAATTTCTGCATGAATCTCTCCTTGCTCTCCGTTCTGTTTCGATATTCTCACTCCATTTGGTGCTCGGCTCAGTTCTTTATCTCTTCTTTTGATGTTCTAGGGTTTCAGGTATGTTGCATTCTCTGTTTGGCTTAGTTTTTCTGATCTTTGCTGTGGAGGGACGGCGTGGTGCTTCTGCCTAGAGCGCCATCTTTGGAGAAACTCTGAATGAGATTCTTGCAGGGTATATTATTGTTGGCTGGAAATTTTTTTTCTTTTATGGGTTTTGTATATGTCATCCCATTGTCTGCATGGTTTCTACCAAATAATCTGAACTTAGTCTTATTGTTTCTCTTCTGTATGTTACTTTTCATTTTTCTTGAGCTGCTCTCAGGATTCTTTGTCTTTGGTTTTAGTGAGTGTGATTGCTATATGCCTTGGTGATATTATTTTGGGTTCTATCTTATATGGGGTTTTTGAGCTTCTTGGATGGTCAGCTTTTCATCTTTCATGATATTGGGGAAATTTTCTGTCAGCAGTTTTTCAATGATCCTCTCTGTGTTTTCTGTTTTCTCCCCTGTTCTGGAACTCCAATCACTTGCACATTTTTGCTTTTGATTTTATCGCACGTAATTCTCTGGGTTTCTTCATTTTTCTTCTTTTTTTCTTGATTTTTCCTCAAACAGAGGAGTTGTATCCAGGTGTTTGTCTTCAATTCTGCTGATCCTATCTTCCATCGTTTCAAACTTGCTCCTCAGCCCTTCTATGACACTGTTCATTTCTGAAACCTTGTTGTTTATCTTTTGGATTTCTAATTGTTGTTTTTGTATGATTTCTAGTTGTGAATTTATTTTGGCATTTTGTTCCTTCATTAATTTCCTGAATTCTTCTATCTTTTGTCTGTATTTTCCATGAATTTGTCTGCCTTTTCCATGAATTTGTCTGTTTTCTCCTCTTTTTTGCCTGCTTTTTCCTCTTTTTTGCCTGCTTTTTGCTTCAAATCTTGGATAGCTCTGAATATTAGAGATTTGAATTCCCTATCAAGTAGCTCTAGTGTCTTTTCTTCTGTTGAAAAGTCATATGGTGTGTTATTTTGGATGCCTACTGGAACCATCTTGTCCTTTTTTTAAAATATATTTGATATTGTGTGCCGTCTTCAGGACATTCAGTAGTTATTTTCCTCATTTATTGTTTGTAGATTTGTTTGTTTCATCCTGCTTTTTTTGTTTTATTAGATTATGTCTGAGCAGGTGGGCTGTTCGTTATTGATTGTTTGCTCGCCTGTGGGCATGATACTTTTCACCTCCTTCTCCAATGGGCAGGGTCAGTAGTTCAGGTTGGTACAGCAGGGCAGGTCCAGCTGAAAGGGAGTTGTGGGATGGGTTGTGTGTGACACGTACTAGGGCTGACAGGGTGTGCTGGGAATCGGTGCAGGGCCGGTTCTTGTAGGCCGGGCCTGTGCTGCTTGTGGGTGTGATGTTCCGTGCATGGTGCAGGTAGGCAGGAAGGAGGGGGGAGATTGTGATGTGTAGAGCTAAGATGAGTATGGGAAAGAGGAGAGAGGAACAGGAGCCAAAAACATACAAACAAAAAAAAGTGCTAAGGGAGGTTGCTGTTGGAGTCGAGAGATGAGGTAGTGAAAAATGGGGAAAAACAAAAAGAAAAAAGATAAAAGGTAAAATAAATGAGTAAATAAAAATTATTTAAAAAAAGAAAATGCTCCCAGGGATCCCACTGTTGTGACTGTAAGGACTGTGGAAGTGGCTCCCAGGCTGTGAAGTACAGCCTGGCTAGAAGGGGTAGAGGAGTCAAACAGTGCCAGGTATTCAGGAGACGGGAAGAGAAGGTAGGTATAAAGAGAGGAGAAATGGAGAAATGAAGAAAGACAAAAAGGGAAAAAGAAAGAAAACAAAACAAAACAAAACAAAGAAACAAACAAAATTAAAAAACTAAAAAAAATACAAGAGAAAAGAAATGCCCCCAGGGATCCCACTGCAGTTTTGTGCAGAGTAATGGAGTAGCTACCAAGCCACGCAGTACTGCCCAGCTATTAAAGGCTCCCAAGCCAAGAAAAGAAACAGACAAATCAAAACAAACAAACAAAAAAGCCCCAGGGTTTCCACCTGTGTGGTGGCACGGGCCGGGAGGAAGTTTCACAGTCAAGCAGTGTTTCGCAGCCTTTCAGGAAGAAGCAAAGATGGCACACGGAGCCAGGTATTTGAAAGAAAGGAGGGGGAGGTGGTGAGAGGTATGGAAGAAATCAAAAGAAGCAGAAAAAAGCAAGACCAGTAGCCAACAAATGACACTCAGGGAGCCTGCCAGTGCAGGCGGTGGAATCCAAATAGTACTGGGGTGAAGCTTGTGCTTCCTGGCCAAGAGACTGTGGCCACATGAAGCAGAGGAGGCAGAGTGGGGTGGTGAAGAAGGGTGGGGGCGGGAAAGCGTATAGCAATGGTTATCGGTTGTTCTGTCCTGCTGGAAGCTCTGTGAAGCTTCTTTTTCGTACCCCCTGTTCGCTGATCTCTGGTAGAAGTTCAAGATGGTGGATCCATGCTTTGTTACCTGATAGGGGACCTCTGCATCTATCTCTCCTCGCTCTCTGTTCTCTGTCAGTTTCTTATTCCATTTGGTGCTTTGCTGAGTTCTTTGTCTCTTCATTTGATGTTTAGGGTTTCAGGACTGATGTTTGTCTCTGTTTGACTTAGTTTTTCAGATCTTTGCTGTGGAGGGACTGCATGGTGCTTCTGTCTATAGTGCCATGTTGCCCAGAAGTCCTTTATTCTTCATCCTTGATGAAAAAGGAGAAACAACTTTTTTCCCTCCAATGAAACACGGAGACACAAGACATGGGTCCTATTTCCTTTTACAGAGAAAGGGCCATCTATTTACATGGCGTCATATCTTTATCTTTTGTCCCTTAGGGGTAGCATTGCTGAAGATGTTTAGAGTTGTGTTACATTTTACAGCTTTACCAGTTAGTATTAAGAGGCCGGTGAAAAGTTCTGGGTCATGTTAGTGTTAATAAGCCATAATCTCCCTACTCTAGGAACAATGAAGCAAAAATACCGCCTGATATTCTTTACAGACAGCTTGATTTGCAACCCCTAAAAAGCAGTGTCTTGAGGTTGCCATTTTTATACATCTTGACCCCCTCTTTGCATTACACTGGAAAGTGAAATGAACTACATAAATGTGAAAAAAAGAAGACTGATGTTAGGAAGAGTATGATGAGAAATGTCTTTCATTTCTTAATAGATGAATTACTGATAATCAAAAGGATTATGTTCCTATTCTTAGATCTCACTTTCCCAGCCTGCCACCTATAACATACTCATGTACACATGTACACACACACACACACACACACACACACACACATTGTGTCTATAAGAATATCAGGCCTTCTGGTAGGGCTTAAAACAGAAAAACTTAGTTCAAAAGATCAAAGACTTACTAGCAAAAAATGACCACTGGTGTAGACAAACCTGTACAGGAGGTATATTTTCATAATACTTTGCTTTTAGGCAGAACTCCTTAAGCTCCACCTTTTCCCAGGGTAACATTCCTCAGACAGAATTCTAGTTTTCCCCTGTAAGTATGCTGATATGCTGAATACTTTCCTTTAGAAGAAAAGACTCTGTTATATAGTAAGTCAATCAAAAGATGAAGAAAAGACTCAAAACTACCAGAAGAAAGGAAATAATAAAAACTAAAGAATAGAAAAACAATAAAAAGAATCAAAGAAATCAAGAGTTGGCTCTTTGAAAATTTCAATAAAATCTACAAACCTTTAGCTAGACTGACAAGGAAAAAAGAGAGAATACATAAATAAATAACAACAGACATGAAAGAGGGTCATTACTACTTACCCAATAGAAGAAAGAATAATTATAAAAGGTTGCTATGAACAATAAATTGTATGCCAACAAATTAGATAACCTAGATTAAATGGACAAATTCCTAGAAACACACAAACTACTAAAATTGACTCAAGAAGAAAGAGAAAATATCAGCAGACATAAAACGAGTGAAGAGATTGAATCAATAACTAAAAACCCCCAAATAAAAAATGTTCAGGGCCAGATGGCTTCACTGGTGAATTCTAAAAATCATTTAAAGAAGATTTCACACCAGTCCTTCTCAAACTCTTCCAGAAATTAGAAGAGGAAGGAACACTTCCTAACTGTTTCAATGAAACCAGCATCACCTTGATATCAAAGCCAGATAAAGACACCACAAAGAAAGAAAAAAACCAAAACCTTTCATTAATATAGACATAAAAATCCTCAGCAAAATACCAGCAAACTTAAAACAGCATCATGATCAAGTGGGATTCATACCAGGAATGCAAGTTTGGTTCAGCATAAGAAAATCAATCAACGTAATACACCAGATTACTAGAATGAAGGAAAAGAACCACATCAGCATCTCAATTGATAGAGAAAATGCATTTGACAAAATCCACAGCCTTTCATGTTAAAAATGCTCAGCAAACTAGGAATAAAATGGAAATTCCTAAATATGATAGTCATTGCACTGTGTGGAACTACCTCGCCAAAAAGCAATTTGGCCTTTTGGTCTTGGCTCTTGAGCTCCGCCAGGGCTGACCTTTACCCAGATTGGCTGGGGAGCCCCACCTGGTAACTGACCTTTACCCAGATTGGCTGGAGGGGCCTGACTCTTGACTGATAAAAACCCTAAAACACAGAGGCTCACATGGGACCTCCTGATCCACAAGAACCAGGAGAGGAGTGTCCTTTGGATACAGGGGCCCTATGCTATGACCCTTCCAGTCTGGGAAAACCTGCAACAGTGAAGGAAGCAGTGGCTGCTATGGTACCAGAAGAGGTGGAGACAAGAGCAGACCTACACGGCGGCAGGAGAGAGTAAAAGCCGTACCCCAACCAAGAGCTATAACTCTCCGAGAGCTGGGGCACCCTGAATAGGGAGCTACTGGCAGAGCAGGGGCCGTCAAGCAGTAGGCTGTCTGCAGAACAGGAGACATCTGAGAGATGTCCTGGAGCTAGCCAGGAGGAGCAGGAGCCAGCTGAGAGGAGTAGCCAATAGCCAGCCGAGTAGGCCAAGTGACATTATCGAGTTTCCTGTTTGAATGTTTCCTAATGGGTGAGAATGAACATCGATTTTCTGGAAGGGTAAGTGGGTCCCTTTTGAGACATAAGTGGGTCCCCTTGAGAGGCTGAGGCCCTGTGCTGGGACCCCTCCTGAACCTCGCCCTATGCATATTTCACTTCTATTTATATCCTCTGTTTATATTATCTGTTAATATTACAGTTATTGCAGTTAAAGCTTTTCCCTGAATTCCCGTTACCATTACATTAGATTATCAAATCCAATAGAGAAAGCGTGTTGTGGGGAGAAAGACTGGTGTCGGAAATGGTGGAGAAGTTGGAGGACCAGGCTATATTTGACTTTTGCATCATGAGAACCAGCTTTGTCCTTATTCTTATCCTCAGGGTTATGTTGTGATTCCCTTTTGGTTTTGTTAGGTGCCATCAAATCAGTTTCAACTCATAGCACCCCTACGTACAACAGAACGAAACACTGCCTGGTCCTTTGCCATCCTCATGATCATTGTTATGCTTGAGCCCATTGTTTCAGCCACTGTGTCAATCTATCTCCTTGAGGGTCTCCCTTTTTTTTGCTGACCCTCTACTTTACCAAGTATGACTTCCTTCTCCAGGGACTGGTCCCTCCTGATAACACCTCCAAAGTATGTGAAACGAAGTCTTGCCATCCTTGCTTCTAAGGAGTATTCTGGCTTTACTTCTTCCAAGACAGATTCGTTCGTTCTTCTGGCAGTCCAGGGCATATTCAGTATTCTTTGCCAACACCATAATTCAAAGACGTCAATTCTTCTTCAGTCCTTATTCATTTTACAGCTTTCAAAAGCATATGAGGCAATTGAAAATACCATGGCTTGGGTCAGGTGCACCTTAGTCCTCAAAGTGACTTTTTTTTTGTCAAATTTTATAGTGTTTTAGGTGAAAGTTTACAGCTCAAGTTAATTTCTCATTAAAAAATTTATACACATTTTTTTTGTGACATTGGTTGCAATCCCCACAATGTGACAGCATGCTCCCCCTTTCCACCATGGATTTCCTGTGTCCATACATCCAGTTCCTGTCCCTTCCTGCCTTCTCGTCTTGCTTTTGGGTGGGAGTTGCCCATTTGGTCTTGTATATTTGATTGAACTAAATAGCATGTTCCTCATGTGTGTTATTTTTTGTTTTATAGGCCTGTCTGATCTTTGTCTGAAAAGTGGGCTTCGGGAGTGAATTCAGTTCTGAGTTAGCAGAGTTTCCGAGGGCCCTGATCTCGGGGGTTCTTCAAGTCTCTGTCAGACAAGTAAGTCTGGTATTTTTTGTGATTTTGAATTCTGTTCTACATTTTTCTCTTGTTCTGTCTGGAACTCTCTGTTGTGATCCTTACCAGAGCAGTGGGTGGTGTTAGCCAGGCATCATCCAGTTCTTCTGGGCTCAGGATGTGGAGCTTCTGGTTCATATGATCCTTTAGTGACATTTTTACTTTTTAACACTTTAAAGAGGTCTTTTGCAGATTTGCCCAATGCAATAGGTTGTTTGATTTCTTGACTGCTTCTTCCATGGGCATTGATTGTGGATCCAAGTAAAATGGAATCCGTGATAACTTCCAGTTTTTCTTCGTTTATCATGATGTTGCTTATTGGTCCAGTTGTGAGGATTTTTGTTTTCTTTATGTTGAGGTGCAATCCATACATAGTCTTTGATCTTCATCAGTAAGTGCTTCAAGTCCTCTTCGTTTTCTGCAAGAAAGGTTGTGTCATTTGCATATCTCAGATTGTTAATGAATATTCCTTCAATCCTGATGCCGTGTTCTTCTTCATATAGACCAGCTTCTCTGATTATTTGCTCAGCATACAGGTTGAATAAGTATGGTGAAAGGATACAACTCTGACACACACTTTTCCTGACTTTAAACCATGCAGTAGTCCCTTCTTATGTCCCAGTGACTGCTTCTTGGTCTATGTACAGGTTCTGCATGAGCATAATTAAGTGTTCTGGAATTCCCATTGTTCACAATATTATCCATAATTTTTTATGATCCACACAGTCAAATGCCTTTGCATAGTCAATAAAACACAGGTAAACATCTTTCTGGTGTTCTCTGCTTTCAGCCATGATCTATCTGACATCAGCAATGATATCACTCAATACACCTCCTCTTCCGAATCCAGCTTGAATTTCTGGCAGTTCCCTGTTGATGTACTGCTGCAACCACTTTTGAATGATCTTCAGCAAAATTTTACTTGTGTGTGATATTAATGATATTGTTTGATAATTTCTGAATTTTGTTGGAACACTTTTCTTTGGAATGGGCACAGATATGAATCTCTTCCAATCGGTTCACCAGGTAGCTGACTTCCAAATTTCTTGGCATAGACAAATGAGGGCTTCCAGTGCTGCATCTGTTTATTGAAACATCTCAGTGAGTGTTCCATCAATTCCTGGAACCTTGTTTTTCTCCAATGCCTTCAGTGCAGCTTGGACTTTTTCCTTCAGTACCATCGATTCTTGCTCATATACTACCTCCTAAATGGTTGATCATTGGCCTATTCTTTTTAGTACAGTGACTCTGTGTATTCCTTCCATCTTCTTTTGATGCTTCCTATGTCATTCGATATTTTCCTTGTAGAATCCTTCAATATTGCAACCTGAGGCTTAATTTTTTTCTTCAGTTCTTTCAGCTTGAGAAATGCCGAGCATGTGATTCCCTTTTGGTTTTGTAACTCTAGGTCTTTGCATATTTTATTATAATACGTTAGTTTGTCGTCTCGAGCCACCCTTTGAAATCTTCTGTTCAGCTCTTTTACTTCATCATTTCTTCCTTTCACTTTAGCTGCTCTACATTTTAGAGCAAGTTTCAGAGTCTCTTCTGACATCCATTTTGCTCTTTTCTTTCTTTCTCGTCTTTTTAATGACATTTTTCTTTATTCATGTATGATGTCCTTGATGTCATTCCACAAATCCTTTAGTCTTTGGTCATTAGTGTTCAACGTGTCAAATCTATTCTTGAGATGGTCTCCAAATTCAGGTGGGATGTACTCAAAGTCCTATGTGGCTCTCATGGACTTGTTTTAATTTTCCTCACCTTCAACTTGAATTTTCATATGAGCAATTGATGATCTGTTCCAAAGTCTGCCCCTGGCCTTGTTGTGACTGAGGATATTGAGCTTCTCTATCATCTTTTTCTACAGATGTAATCTATTTTATTTCTGTGTATTTCATCTAACAAGGTCCACGTGTATAGTTGTCATTTATGTTGTTGAAAAAAGGTATTTGCAAAGAAGAAGTCGTTGGTCTTGCAAAATTCTATCATGCGATCTCTGACATCATTTCTATTACCAAGGCCATATTTTCCAACTACCGATCTTCTTTGTTTCCAACTTGCACGTTCCAATCATCAGTACTTATCAATGCATCTTGATTGCATGTTCCATCAATTTCAGACTGCAGAAGTTGGTAAAAATCTTCAATTTCCTCATCTTTGGCATTAGTAGTTTGTGTGTAAATTTGAATAATAGTCATATTAACTGGTCTTTCTTGTAGGTGTATGGATATTATCCTATCACTGACAGCATTGTACTTCAGGATAGACCTTGAAATGTTGTTTTTGACAATGAATGTGACACCGCTCCTCTTCAATTTGTCATTCCCAGCATAGTAGACCATATGATTGATTCAAAATGGCCAGTACCCGTCCATTTCAGCTTACTAATGCCTAGGCTATTGATGTGTATGCATTTCATTTCATTTTTGACGACTTCCAATTTTATGGATTCATACTTTGTAGATTCCGCTTCCCTATTATTAATGGATGTTTGCAGCTCTTTCTTTTCATTTTGAGTCAAGCCACATCAGCAAATGAAGGTTCCGAAATCTTGACTCTATCCACATCATGAAGGTGGACTCTACTTTGAGGAGGCAGGTCTTCCCCAGTCGTATTTTGAGTGCCTTCCAACCTAAGGGGCTCATTTTCTGGCACTATATCAGACAATGATCTGCTGCTATTCATAAGGTTTTCACTGGCCAATTTTTTCAGAAGTAGATCTCTAGGTCCTTCTGCCTAGTCTTTCTTAGTCTGGAAACTCTGCTGAAACCTGTCCACCCTGGGTGACCCTGCTGGTATTTAAAATACCATCGTCATAGCTTTCAGCATCACAGCAGCATGCAAACCACCACAGTACGACAAAACGACAGATGAGTGGTAGGTTATGGCCAGGGTTATTATTTCAGTTGGTGTCCAAGAAAGTTGACCACTTGCAGGCATTTGTAAATACCTACAGCTAACATCATACTTAATAGAGAAAGACTGAAAAATTTCCCTCTATTATCAGGGACAAGGATGACCACTCTCATGACTGCTATTCAACATTGTACTGAAAGTTCTAGCTAGTGCAATTAGGCAATGAAAAGAAATAAATTGCATCTAAATCAGAAAGGAAGAAGTAAAACTATATTCAGAGAAGACATGACCCCATATATAAAAAGTGCCAAAGAATCCACAAGAAAGCAAGTAGAGTTAATAAATGATTTCAGCAAAGTGTCAAGGTACCAGATCAACATGCAAAAATAAGTTGTTTTTCTATACCCCCTCAATGAACAAGCTGAAAAGGGATTTAAGACAATCTCATTTACAATAGCATCTAAAATAATAAAATACCTAGCAATAAATTTAACCACGAAGGTGAAAGACTTGTACACTGAAAACTATACAGCATTGATGAAAGAAATTAAAGAAGACCTAAACAAATGGAAAGACATCCTGTGTTCATGGATTAAAAGACAATATTTTTATGATGGCAATACTACCCAAAGTGATCTGCAGATTTAACACAATACCTATAAAAATGCCAACAACATTTATTGCAGTAAGGGAAAAGCTGATCTTCAAATTCATATGGAATTGCAAGGGACTCCAAATAGATAAAACAATCTTAAATAAGAATAAAGTAGGAAAACTCACCCTTTGGGATTTCAAAACATACTGTAAAGCTACAGTAATCAAAACAGTGTAATACTTGTATAAGAATAGACATATAGACCAATGGAATAGAATTTAGAGAAATAAACCCATACATCTATGGAAAATAGATTTCAACAAGGGAGCCAAGTCCATTCAACAGGAAAGGATAGTCTCTTCAACAATTGGTGCTGGGACAACTAGATTTCCACATGCAAAAGAATGACATTCAACCAATACTCCACACCAGAAATGAAAATTAACTAAATATAGATCAATGACTTAAATGTAAGAACTAAAACCAAAAAAAATTTTAGAAGAAAACAGAGGAGTAAAATTTCAAGACCTTATTTTTGACATTGGATTCTTAGATATGACACCAAAAGCCTTCTCTGCATCTCGTAAGTTATGGTATGTTATGCTTTCATTTTCAGTCATCTCTAACTACTTTCTAATTTCCCTTGTGATATCTTCTTTGACCTATTGGTTGTTTAATTTCCACATATTTATGAGATTTCCAGTTTTACTTCTGTTATTCATTTCTAGTTTCACTTTGTCGTGGATTGAATTATGTCTCCCCAAAAATGTGTGGGTCATGATTCCAAGTATTGTATGATTGTGTACCAATTTGTAATCTGATGTGATTTCCTTATGTGTTGTAAACTCTATCACTATGATGAGGTTATACTGATGAGGTCTACAAGATTGGATAGTGTCTTAAGCCAATCTCTTTTGAGATACAAAAAAGAGACGTGAGCAGAGACACGTGGGAACCTCACACCACCAAGAAAGCAGTGCCAGGAGCAGAGAGCGTCCTTTGGACCTGAGGTTCCTGCACTGAGATTCTCCCAGACCAAGAGAAAGCTGATGCATCACAAGGTACTTCCTCCAGAGCCGACAGAGAGAGAGGGGCTTCTCCTGGAGCTGATGCCCTGAATTTGGACTTGTAACCTACTGGACTGTGAAAGAATAAACTTTTTGTTGAAGACATCCACTTGTGTCATTTCTGTTAGAGCAGCACTAGACGACTAAGATACACTTCACTTTATTCAGAGAAGATACTGTGTTGGAATTCAATATTTTAAAATATATTGAGACTTGTTTTATGACCTAACATGTGGTTTTTACTAGACAACATCCATGTAATACTAGAAAATAATTTATATTCTGCTTTTCTTGGGTAGAGTGTTCTATATATGTCTGTTAGTTCTAGTTGATTTATAGTGTCATTCAAGTCCTCTATTTTCTTATTTTTTCTGTCTAGATGTTCTATCCTTATTGAAAGTGGTGTATTGAAGACTCCAAGTATTATTGTATAACAGTCTATTTCTCCCTTCAATTCTGTCAATGTTTGCTTCATATATTTTGGAGCTCTGTTGCTAGGTGCATGCATATTTAAAATTTTTTGCTTTCTTGGTGAACTGACCTTTTATCATTATATAATGTTCTTCTTTTTCTCTTATAGCAATTTTTGCCTTAAAGTCTATTTTGAGTGATGTTAGTATAGCCATTTCAACCCTCTTTTGGTTACTATTCGTATGGAATACTCTTTTCCATCCTTTCACTTTCAACCTATTTTGTCTTTGAATTTAAAGTGTGTCCCTTGTAGACAGCATATAGTTGGATCATGTTTACTTACCGATTCTGCCAAACTCTGCCTTTTAATTGGGAAGTTTAATCTATTTGCATTTAAAGTAATTATTAATAAAGAAGGACTTTTTTTTTATTTTGTTAACTGCTTTTTGTGTGTC
Source organism: Trichechus manatus latirostris (assembly GCF_000243295.1). NCBI lineage: Eukaryota > Metazoa > Chordata > Mammalia > Sirenia > Trichechidae > Trichechus > Trichechus manatus. The sequence continues at coordinate 14,776,579 of NW_004443996.1, forward strand.
TTGTACTTTTTTGTTCCTCTTTTTCTCCAATATTACTTTCTTTTGTGTTTGATTGATTTTTTTGTGTGAACCATTTGATTTCCATTTCATTTCATTTTATGTGTATTTGTATGATATCTTCTTTGTAGTTACTGTCATGGATTGAATTGTGTCCCTAAAATATCTGTCAACTTGGCTGGGCCATGATTTCCCGTATTGTGTGATTGTTCACGATTTTGTCATCTGATGTGATTTTCCTATGTATTGTAAATCTTATCTCTATGATGTTGATGAGATGGGATTAGCGGCAGTTATATTAATGAGTCAGGACTCAATCTACAAGACTGGATTGTGTCTTGAGCCAATTTCTTTTGAGATATAAAAGGGAGAAGCGAGCAGAGAGACATGGGGATCTCATACCACCAAGAAAGCAGCACGTTGGTATCTGGCTGATGCTGTCTTGTGTCCTAGATTCAGGTTGTTGTCTGATGTTGGTTCTCTAACCGAAGGACTCCCTTTAATAATTCTTGTAAGAAACCCAACTGATTTTTGTTTACTGACCTTATACTCTACAACTTTACTAAATTCCCCTATTAGCTCCATAAGTTTCCTTACAGACTTTTTGAGATTTTCTATATATAAGATCACATCATCCATGAATAGAGATAATTTTACTTCCTCTTTTCCAATCTAGATACCTTTTATTTCTCTTTATTGTCTTAATGCTCTGGGTAGGATTTCTAATACAATATGGAATGGAAGTCGTGAGAGCGGGCAGTCTTGTCTTGTTCCCAGTTTCAAGGGGAAAGCTCGCAGTCTTTCTCCATTATGTATAATGTTGGCTGTTGGTTTTCATATATGCCCTGAATCATATTGAAGAATTTTGCTTCTATTCCAATCTTCTTTAGGGTTTTCATCAAGAAAGCATGTCCGATTTTATCAAATGCTTTATTTTTTTGCATCCATAGAGATGATCATGTGGTTCTTCTACTTTGTTATATTGACGTAGTGTATTATCTCGATTGATTTTCTAATGTTAAACCATCCCTGCATTCTTGGAATAAATTCCACTTGGTCATGGTGTATGACTCTTTTAATATGCTGTTGAATTCTGTTCGCTAGTACAGATAGTCACCGATTTCTCACATATTCAAGTTATGACAAACCGCACTTCTGACCATCTTTTTTTTTTGTACATCTTACCGATAGTAAAGTATACTACATATAATATACATTTATGTGTGTGTTTGTATTAGTGTCTCTAACCCCCAAGGACAAATAAAGATCAGATTTATAAAGATACTGGTAATAACAGGCAATAATAATGAAACAAAAAGAAAATGAGGTATTTGACAAATGTCAGAACCAACTTAGTCATTGGAACAGGACCCAGGACCCCATTGTAAGTCTGAGACTACTTGTATTTTGTTGAGGATTTTTACATGCATAGTCATAAGAGATATTGGCGTGAAATTTTCTTTTTTTTGTGCTATCTTTGTCTGGTTTTGGTATCAGGGTTATGTTTGCTTTATAGAATGAGTTAAGGAGTAGTCCTTCCTTCTTTATCTTTTGTAAGAGTATAAACAATATTGGTGTCAATTCTTCTCTAAATGTTTGGTAGAATTCTCCAGTGAAACCATTTGGTCGGGGACTTTTTTTTTGTTGGGAATTTTTTGATCACTGATTCAATGTCTTCACTTGTTATGGGTCTGTTGAGACTTTCTTTTTCCTCTTGAGTCAGTTTGGGTAGGTTGTGTCATTCTAAGAATTTGTCTATTTTGTTTAGATTATCCAGTTTTTTGCCATACAGTTGTTCATAATATTCTGTCATAATTTTTATTTCTGTCAAGTCTGTGTCAGTGTCCTCTTTTTCATTTTTTATTTTGATTATTTGCATTTTTCTCTTTTCTTTGTCAGTCTATCTAAATGTTTGTCAACTTTATTGATCTTTTCCAAGAACCAATTTCTGGTTTTATTTATGATCTCTTTTGTGTTTCTGTTTATTTTATTTTATTTATTTATGTTCTGATCTTTGTTATTTCATTTATTCTGGAAGGTTTAGGTTTAGTTTGCTCTTCTCTTTCTAGTTCCTGGAGTTTTTGGAGTTAAGCTGTTGATTTGAGACTTTTCTTCTTTTCTCATCTAGGCATTTATTGCTCTAAGTTTCCCTCTGAGTACTGTCTTCACTGCATCTCGTAAGTTTTGGTATGTTGTGCTTTCATTTTCATTTGACTCTAGGAAATTTATGATTTCTCTTCTGATTTCTTCCTTGACCCATTGGTAGTTTAACAGTTTGTTCTTTAATTTCCATATGTTTGTGTATTTTCCAGTTTCTTTTTTCCCCTGTTATTGATTTCTAGCTTCACTCTGTTGTGGTCAGTGAAAATACTTTGTATGATTTCAATCTTTTTAAAATTTATCAAGACTTGCTTTGTGACTTAACATGTGTTCTAGCCTGGAGAATGATCCGTGTGCACTAAAGTAGAATCTATATTGTGCTGTTGTTGGGTGGAGTGTTCTATGTATGTCTGTTAACTCTTGTTGTTTTATAGTGTCATTCAAGTTCTCTGTTTCTTTGTTGATCTTCTTTCTAGATGTTATGTCCAGTATCGAAAGTGGAGTGTTAAAGTCTCCAACTATTATTGTAGTGGTATCTATTTCTCCCTTCTCTATCAGTGTTTTCTTTATATAAATGTGTTCTGATGTTGGGTGCCTATATATTTATGATTGTTAAATCTTCTTGATGAATTGACCCTTTTATCACTGTATAATGTCCATCTTATTCTCTTTTGACACACTTAGTCTTAAAGTCTACTTTGTCTGATAGTAAGTTTGCAACACCAGATCTCTTTTGGTTATTATTTGCATGGAATATTTTTTCCATACTTTCACTACCTCTTTGTGTCCTTAAGTCTAAGGTTTGTCTCTTGTAAACAACATATAGTTGGATCATATTTTTTTATCCAATCTGCCACTCTCTGCCTTTTGATTGGAGCATTTAGTCCATTTTCAATCACTATAATTACCAATAAGAAGTGACTTACTTCTACCATTATGTTACTTGTTTTTTTGTGTGTGTCTTTTGGAGCCCTGTTTGCACAGTGGTTAAGAGCTTGACTCCTAACCAAAAGGTCAGCAGTTCAAATAGACCAGCCACTCCTTGGAAACTCTGTGGGGCAGTTCTACCCTGTCTTATAGGGTCGCTATGAGTCAGAATCAACTCTACGGCAACGGGTTTTACAAATTAAGCCTTCTTTGTCTTTGTCCTTTACTACTATTTGCTTTTGTGTGTTTGTGGTTTATTTTAGTAAGCCATTTTTGTTTCCTTTTCCTTTCCTTTTTGTATGTTTTCTAGATATTTTATTAGTGATTACCATGAATATTACATTTAACAGCTTTTACTTATACTATCCTAAGGAAGTTGGTACCAACTTATCTTCAATAACGTACAAGGAATTCTATACCTACACCATTCCTCCAGCCCCTCTCCCCCATTTTGTTGTGGTTATCACTAATTAAAAAAACAAAAACAGTTGCCATAGAGTCTACTCCGACTCATAGCAACCCTATAGGAAAGAGTAGAACTGCCCCATATGGTTTCCAAGGAGCAAGTGGTGGATTTGAACCGCCAGTCTTTTGGTTAACAGCCGACCTATTAACCACTGTGCCACCAGGTCTCTGTTATCCCTAATTACATCTTTATATTTCCTGTGCCCTGTAACATAAGTTTATCCCTGCTTTTTATACATTTGTCATTAAAATTCATGAAAGACAAATAATTTAAATTATCAAGCATGAGTACCTTATTACTAGTCCTTATACTTGTCCATGCAATTCCTTTATTAGGGATATTTCTTTTAATGTATGTTTTTGAATTACTTTCTAGTGTCTTTTCCCTTCCATCTACAGAACTCCCATTAGTATTTTTTGTAGGACTGGTCTGGTGGCTATGGACTCTCTCAGCTTCTGTTTGTCTGGAATGTTTTAATTTTACTCTTATTCTTGAAGGACAATTTCATTTGGTATAGTATTCTTGTTGACAGTTTTTTTTTTTTTTGGTCAACACTTTAAATATTTCATTCTATTGCCTTCTGGCCTCTCATGTTTCTGAGGAGAAATTGGCACTTAATCTTATTGAGGATCCTTTGTATGTGACTGTTTGCTTCTCTCTCATTGCTTTCAGGACTCTCTCTTTGTCTTTACTTTTTGAGAGCCTGACTATGATGTGTCTTGGTGTAGATCTCTTTGAGTTTATCCTGCTTGGGGTTCTTGGAGCATTTTGGATTTGTAGATTGATGTCCTTCAGATTGGAGAATTTTTTTGTCCTTATTTCCTCAAATATTCTTTCTGTACCTTTCTCCCTCTCATCATCTTCTGGAATTCCCATGATGTGTATATTAGGTCTCTTGTTGTCCCATAATTCCATTAAACTGTGCTCAGGCTTCTTGAGCCACCATTCTTGTTGCTTTTCAGCCTCTGTAATTTTGACTATTTTATATCTAATTAACTGATTCTTTCTTCTGCCTGATTAAATCTTATGGTAAGTCCTTCTATTGTGTTTCTCATTTCATTTATTGTCCCTTTCAATTGCAATATCTGTTTTTTTAGATCCTCATTTTGTTCTTGAATTGTTTTCCTTATTTCTTTGAGATTTTTGTCTAAGTTTTCACTTAACTTTTTAGTTATGTTTAACGTCATTGTAGTATAATCTTCCATGTTTTCCATTACTTGGTCATCACTAGATGTGCTTTCATTCTCTTCCTCATGTTCATTTGGATGGGCCATTGTTTCTCTATTCTTTGTGTGTCTTTTAATTTTTTGATGGGGCATTGGCATTTTGGAGGGTGTTAACTTTCTCAGTTTTCTCCAGTATTTGGTGATTTTTTTTTTTTTTTTTTGCTCGTACTACTTTCTGCAAAAACTCTTAAATGGGCTGAGCTTTCAACCTTTGCTTAACATGTCCTCTCTTTCCATGATACTTCCTTCTCCCTCCCTGGTTCAGTTAGGATCCAAAAGTTTCAGATCTCAGTTTTCAACAGTCAGTGTCTCCCAAACACACCAGAGAACACACTATGGTCAAATTGTCCGCCAGGAGGCACTGCCACTGAGGCGAGATATCATGCACTAATCAATCTGTCCACCAGAGGGCGCAGTCCTCTCTCTCTGGTTACCACTGCCTTTGTTTCTGCAACCGCATTTTTCCCTTGAAAACCCACACCCAGCGAGCCCCCTTCTGGGCTGGGAGTTGACTTTTGGTTTTGCTTGAGGCCACCTTCCCTGCTGTGGGGCTACTTATATCTAAGCTGGTATTCAAGAGAAGCATAGATAGACTTTCCTCCTTTTCAGGAGGAGGAGAGGCTGGCACTCCCCAGAAGGACCTCAAAAGATCTGTCTTGTTGGTTTCAGAGCTCCAGTGGCCCTGTGGTGGTGGGAGGAGCAGACTTAGGTGACCTTCCTCCCGGCTCCACTGCAGTAAACCTTCTGTTAGAGTTTGTATCAGTCCAGTATCCAACAGTTAATGCATGGGGGAGGGGTTGTCCCTCTCTGAAAGGACCTCTAGGGAGGTCTGCCTTGTTGCTATCAGAGCCTGCCCCAGAGTATATTCATGTGGGTGTAGAGTTCACTGAAGATGCCTGCTTCCTAGCACACAGCAGCCTTAGTCAGCAGTCTTCAGCGTCATCCAGAAGGGGGAGCAGACAGACCCAAATTGTCCCCTGGGGAGGTGTGTCCTGTTGGTTTCAGAGGCCTGAGCTATGGGGTGAACAGAGAAGCTAGTAGAGTGCTGACTGTGGGAGCAGACTCCACTTCAGGGGCCTTCTGTAGCATTTTGCAACAGCCTGGCAATCTACAATTACTGGATGGGGAGGGGTTTTCATGCTCCAAACAGATACCTAGGGAGGTCAGCCTTATTGGTATCAGAGCCCTCCTCCACCTCCATAGCATGTTGACTGTGGGTGTAGCCTCCACTCAAGACACATGCTTCCTAGCACGCAGCAGCCTCAGTCAGCAGTCCTTAATGCCGACTGGAAATTGAGGCAGATTAACTCAAATTGACTCCCAGGGAGGTTTATGCTGTTGGTTTCAGAGGCCTGAGCTATGGGGATGTGCAGGGAAGCAGGTAGAGTGCTGATTATGGGAGCAGACTTCACTGCAGGTGCCCTCTGTAGCTATTCACAGCCAGTTTGCTGCCAACAGTGTCTGCCTGCGGGAGGTGCTGGCACACTCCAAAACGGACCCCCTGAGAGGTTTGCTTTGTTGATTGTATTTATTTATTTTAGACTAAAGTTTTCAATTGTGCTTTAGGTGAAAGTTTACAGAGCAAATTAGTTTCTCATTAAACAATTAATATACATATTGCTTTGTGACATTGGTTGCCAACCCCACAATGTGTCAACACTCTCCCCTTCTCAACCTTGGGTTCCCCATTTCCATTCATCCAGCTTTCCTGCCCCCTCCTGCCTTTTCGTCCTTGGCCCTGGGCTAGTGTGTCCATTTAGTCTTGTATACATGGTTAAAATATATGTGTTATTGTTGTTTTATAGGTCTGTCTAATCTTTGGTTGAAGAATGAGCCTTAGGAGTGAGTTTAGTACTGAGTCAAAAGAACATCCGGGGGCTGTACTCTCGGGGTTTCCCCAGTCTCTGTCAGACCGGTAAGTCTGGTTTTTTGTGTGGGTGTGAGTTTGAATTTTGTGGTACATTTTTCTCCAGCTTTGTCCAGGACTGACCAGAGCAGTCAGTGGTGGTAGCCAGGCATCATCTAGTTGTACTGGACTCAGTCTAGTGGAGACTGTGGTAGTTGTGGCCCATTTGTCCACAACTTTCCCTTGTGTCTTTGATTTTCTTCATTCTCCCTTGCTCCAGATGGGGTGGAACCAGTAGATGTATCTTAGAAGGCCGCTCACATGCTTTTAAGACCCCAGGTGCTACTCACCAAAGTAGGATGTAGAAATTTTTTTATGAACTATGTTATGCCAATTAAGCTAGATGTCCCCCAAGACCATAGTCCCCAGCCCTCAGCCTGGTAACTCGGTCCCTCAGGGAGTTTGGTCTTTGAAGCTTCCATGACCTTGCCTTGGTCAAGCTGTGCTGACTTCCCGAGTATTGTGTACTGTCTTACCCTTCACCAAAGTTACCATTTATCTGTTGTTTAATTAGCGTTTTTCCCTCCCCACCTCTCCCTCCATCGTAATCATCAAATATTATTTCTTTCTGAGTATAAACCTATTCATGAATTTTTATAATAGTGGTCTCATACAGTATTTGTCCTTCTGTAATTGACTTAGTCAGCATAAGGCCCTCCAGATTCATCCATGTTTTGGGACGTTTCACAGATTCATCACTGTTCTTTATCGTTGCATAGTAAGACTTGTTGACTTTAAGGTAGAAGCTTGGGGTCTTGTCTCTTTGTACAGGCAGGGTGTGTGGTGGTTAGAGAATCTGCACTTTTGCTAAGGTCACTTCCCCAGTTCACAGCCACCGCTGGCCTGTGTCCTTGGGGTAGCTGCAGGGACATTGGGAGAAACGATTTCCCTACTGTATGCTACTTATTAATTTGTTGATTCTTAACTGTCTGCAGTTCCCCACTGCTTTTCTCTGCTCCCTGATTCAGAGTTTCTCAAAGCTGAACACCGTTTCTTTTTTATATTTCTTGTTGTATTTTTGGGGGTGACTCAGAACGCTGACTTGTTTACACTGGCATCTTTCCAGAATCCTCTCCCTCAGAATTTTGAAAGCATTTCCAAATTTTTTTCAGCCTCCAGTGTTGTTATTGAGAAGTCCATTACCCTATTGATTCTAAATGAAACCTATTTTTTCCCTCTAGAAGTTTGTAGAATCTTCTCTTTTTAACCAGTGTTATGAAATTTCATAATGCTGTGACTTATATGGGTCTACTTTTACCTATTGTGTCAGGCATTTGTTGACCCTTTTGATCCAGAAACTCATATTCTTTAGTTCTGGGAAATTAAAAAAAATAATTTATTTATGATTTAATTTCCTTTGTTTACTCTGTTCTTTTCCTGGAAGTCATACTATTTAGAGGTTTTGCTTCCAGGATAAGTCCTCTAATTTTATTATCTTTTCTATTTTCCACATCTGTCTTCTTGCTCTAGTGTCTGGATGATTACTTCAATTTTATCATCCAACCCTTTTATCGAGCTTTTTATTTCTGTTGTCCTAGTTCTAATTTCTAAGAGCTATTTTTTTTATTTTCTGAATGTTCTTTTCTTTATAGCTGCCTGTTCTTGTTTGATTGATTCAGAATCTTCTCTAATTTCTTTGAGAGTATTTATTGTAGTTGTATTGATGCTTTTTTCTTCCTGAATAGTCTTTCTTACAAGTTTATTTTTTTGTTTGTTTTATTCTTTCCATATTTATTAGAGGCCTTCCTCAAATGCTTGGCAATCTAGGAATTTCTGCACATATTTAAGAAGAACATTAAATGTTTATTAGAAGCTTAGTGCAAGTAGTTAGGGCTTGAAATATGTGGGATTCACCACAGATTAATCTGACTTGGCTATTTAGTTGGATAACCCCAATGTCAACATCTGAGGTCTTTCCTTGTGGATGAATCAGATTCTTCACATAAAGTTCTTAAAATCTCCTGCTTTATGAAAAAAATTGCATATGTTTGTTTTGGTGAGTCTTTGAAAGGAAATGAAAGTAAATGTTTGTGTTTATCCTCTTTGTTTACCCAGAAGTGGGGGACAAAGGGGTCATATAAATGGAATATTCATAAAGGTGATTATAGCAGTGATATCATCCTCCTTAGTATCAGGCACATTCTGCAAGTATCAATACTTACATGGAAAACATGGACTTATTCTTTTGAAATGATCATTGATAGTGTCCCGGGTGGGAGGGGAGATTGTATGCACTTGAGGTGATAATAACAGAATGTGAAGTTTTGCTTCTAGGATTAATAGAAGGAGACAAGAACCTTTGTCTCTAACCAGCATATGAGAAAAGCAAGGAATGAATAGTCCAGGGGATTACTTTCTTTTTGGACATGATGAACATTTAGATCCATTGAGTGCACTATTGCACTCAAGACAAACATGTGGTCTCAATGAGAACTTGGCTAGCCTTAAACTAAAGAGAGACTAATTAAACAAATATTTATTGCATTTTTATGCAAATAGCACACGTGTTATACATTTTCTGCCAACCGTGCAACTCCCTCCCGCCTTACTTTCCTAGGCGAGTTATATGTGTTATATGTGTGGGTGTGTTATTTATGTGGGTGCATTATTTGCAAAAAATACGGTATTGCATTCCTACTATTTATTTATTGACTCAGTAAATAGTTACTGAGTACTTACTATATGTCAAGCACTGTTCTAGGCCATGGAAATATAATGATGAACATAATAAAATCCTGTTTTCATGAAGCTTGTTAAGTGCTAGGCACTGTTTTAGAGTGAGGGAATACAGTTTTAAACAAGATTGGCAGGGTCTTTATTCTTGCATAGCTTACATTCTAGTTTGCTATGGGAGGAGACTGATAATAAAGAATAAAATGTTAGGTAATGATCAATGTTAAGGTAAAAGAAAAGCAGATGATATAGAGTAACTGGGTGACATTAAGCTGAGATCTGAATGACAAGAAGAATACTGTCAGCTATGTGAAATCCAAGGAAAGAACATTCATAGAGTGAGGAAACAGCTAAAAGGAATGTGTATGTCAGTAGGACAGAAAGCAAGTATGGCTGAAGTAGAGTGATAAAGAAGGAATGGTATGAAATGAGATTGAGTAGGTGACATATCATACAGGGTCTAGTCATCAGTGTTAAAAAGTTTGGATTTTATTCTGAGAGTAATAGTTAGCTATCGGGGGTCTTTACGAAGGAGAAATAGACGATCTAACTTATACTTTAAAAGAATGACCCTGACTGCTCTTGGAGAATGGACCATACTGGGCAAAGAATATCAGCAGGGAGACCCATTAGGAGACTGTTGCGGTAGTTTAGTCGACAGAAATGACTTGGAGTAAAGCATTGGCAGAGGATATGGAGGGAAGTGGATGGATTTAGAAAACGTTGTCAAGGAAAAACTGTTGGACTGGATGCGGGGTTAAAGGAATAAAAAGTTATCGAAGATGACCCGCTTTTTGTCTTGCGTGATTTGGTGGATAGTAGTGTCATTTCCTGAGATGAGAAAGACTGGGGAAGGTGCAGGTTGTGTGCGGGATCAAGAGTTCTGCTTTGGACACGTTAAGTTCGGGATGCCTATCAAACATGCAAGTTGTTAGGTCAATGAAATAGTTAGATATACAACTATATTCAGTTAAAAGATGAGACTCATCTTCATACAAATGGCCTGCAAAATTGTGGGACTGGATAATATTTTCTAGGAAGAGAGTGTGGATGGAAAAAAGAAGTGTCCTGGGACCAATCCTGAGCAATGCCAGCATTTAGAGATTGAGCAGAGGAAGAGAAACCAGCAAGGGAAATGAGAAGGAGAGGCCAGTGAGGCAGGAGGAGAACCAGGTGAATATGGTGTCAAGAAAATAAAAGAACAAAATATTTCAAGAAAGAGAGAGTGATTAACCAGGTTGTGTGCTGTTAAATGCTTGAATAAGGTGATGACAGAGAGCTTTCTACCCATTGGTAATATGGATGCTATTGGTGACCTTGACAATAGTAGTTTCAGTGGAATCTTAGGAATATGAACCCAGTTTATAAATAGAAGTAGGAAGTAGAAACAGTGACTTTAGACAAGACTTTGCAGACGTTTTTCTATGATAAAGAGTGGAAAATTTGGGCAATAGTAGGAAGCACGGGGTTGTGATAGTTAAGGTTGTGTGTCAACTTGGATGGGCCATGATCCTCAGTGGTTTGGCAGTTATGGTATAGTTTGGCAGTCGTATGATGATGTGATCACTTCCATAATGAGATTTGATATAACGTGATCACATCCATGATGAGATCTGCTGTGAGTAGCCAATCAGTTGAAAGGGAGTTTCCTTAGGGGTGTGGCCTGCATCCAGTATAGGTGGACTCTCTGGCAAGGCTCGCAAGCTTTTGCTCACACTGGATCCTGGGGCTGGCTCCTATTAGTCTGACCTCTGGTTCTTAGGACTTGAGCTAGCAGCTTACCTGCAGTCTTGCCTGCCAATCTTGGGATTTGTCGGTCTTCACAGCCTTTGAGCAAGAGCCCTGCTGTCTGACCTGCCTATCTTGGGTTCACCAGCCCCTGCAGCTACATGAATCAGGAGAAGCCTCCAGCCTGAACCACAGACTTGGGACATTCCAGCCTCTACAACTGCATGAGCCATTTCCTTGATACAAATCTCTATATATAGACATTTATAAGCTTTACTGGTTTTGCTTCTCTAGAGAACCCAGCCTAAGACACACGGGGTCATGAGAGGGTCATTTTTTTTTCTTGTTTGTATGCTGTCTAAGTTATCTAGTGCTGCTATAACAGAAATAGTGGAAGTGGGTGGCTTTAAAAAAACAGAAATGTATTTTCTCACAGTCCACAGCCTTTCTCTAGGGGAAGGCTCTCTCTCTGTCAGCACTGGAGGAAGGTCATTGTCTCTTTGAGCTTCTGCTCCTGGGTGATCTTTGTACAGCTTGGCATTTCTCTTCCTCTCTCTCTGCTTCTCTCGTTTGCTTGTTTAATCTCTTTTATGTCTCAAAGAGATTGACTTAACACACACCCTGCACTAATCCTGTCTCATTAACATAACAGAGAAAACCCATTCCCAAATGGGATTATAACCACAGATATAGGAGTTACGATTTACAACACATATTTTTGGGAGACACAAATCAATCCATAACATTCTCCCCTTTGGCTCCCCAAAATTCATGTCCTTCCCACATGCAAAACACATGCATCCTATCACATCATCTCAAAAGCCTTAAATCAACTCCAAGTCCAAAATCTCATCTTCTGAATCATTTAAATCAAATATGGGTGAGACTTTAGGCGTATTCTTTCCTGGGGCAAAATTTCTCTACATCTGTGAACGTGTGAAATCTAGAATACAAGTTACCTGTTTCCAGAGTACAATGGTGGAACAGGTACAAGGTAGATATTTCCATTACAAATGGGAGAAATTGGAGGGAAAGAAGGGATAACAGGCACCAAGCAAGTCCAAAACCAAGCAGAATAATTTACATTGGCTCTCAAGACTTGAAAAGATCCTGTGTTCTCGGAGACCGTCTGGAGAATGGCTCTGCCCTCCAGACTCTGGGTATTGGCCACACCCTATGGATTCTGGGTGGAGGCCCCTCAGTCCTGGGCTTCAGCTCTGCCTTCCAGGCCCAGTGGAATGGCAACTCTGCTCTTTTGGCTTTGGGCGGCCCCATTCTCTTAGTCCATCTGAGTGGCAACCCCACCTCGTTCCTCTGCCCCTTGAGCATAGTAACCCCGCCCCCACAGCTTTGGGCAGTGGCCCAATCCCCCTGACACTCATGAGTGGCAGCCCCATATCTGGAACCGAGTTGGTGAAGATTTGACTCTTAAACCTAGGAGGCCATCACTCCACCCTTTGAAACCGATGCAGCCCTGCTTCCCTCGTTCCTTCCAACAGTTCTGCTGATCTCCAAGCTGTTCCAAGGATGATCCTTTTTCTTTCTTGGAGGACAACAGATGTAGCTCCTTTGGCCAGTTTCTTGCCTATAGAATTCCAAGAGACAGACAAAATTCTTTCCTTTCATTCCCTTCGGTCTAAACTGATGGGTTGTCTGCTCTGGTAGTTGGTTAGATCCGTCAGTCACAGGCTTAATCTCTTTAACAAAAGATTATGTAGCCATGTCATTGGTGAACATTCTAGGACGTGTGTCCTTAATTTGTACAACAGAATTTTCCAAATCTTTCAGTTTTGTTTTCATTTTGCACAGTTCATTTTTAGGTCCATCTCTTTCCTCTCACATTTTACTCTAAGTGGCAAGGACAAACCACACAGCTCCTTTAAGATCTTGTTTGGAAATCTCCTCACTATATATCCAAGTTCATCACCTACAAGTTCTACCTCCCACCAAGCATTTGAACATAATTCAGACAAGTTCTTTGCCACTGCATGAAAACCATCACTCTTCTTTCATTGTCCAATCACATGTTCATCATTTTCTTTTAAAACCTCACCAGAGGTACATTTAATGCCCACATTTATAGCAACTTTCTGTAGCTGGCACCATCTCTATTCTCTAAGACGATAGAAACTTTCTCTATAGCTTTCCTCACTTCCTTCTGAGCCCTCACCAGCATTGTCTTTGATGTCCATAATTCTACCAACAATCTCTTCAAGGTAATCTAGACTTTTACTATTAGACACCCTAAAATTCTTTCACCCCTTTCCATTACCCAATTCCAAAACCCCTTTCACATTGTAGGTATTTCTTAGAGCAGCACCCTCACTTCTCAGTGGCAAATTCTGTCTTAGTTATTTAGTGCTGGTATAACAGACATATCACAAGTGGGTGGCTTCAACAAACAAATTTATTTTCCCAGTTAGGAGTCTAGAAGTCCAAATTCAGGGTGCCGGCTCTAGGGCAAGGCTTTCTCTCTCTGTCAGCTCTGGAGGAAGGTCCTTGTCTCTTTGAACTTTTGCTTCTGGGAGATCTTCATATGGTTTGGCATCTTTCTTTCCCTCCCCATCTTTGCTTCTCTCGCTTGCTTGTTTAATCTCTTTTATATCTCAAAAGAGATTGACTTAAAACACACCTTACACTTAGCCTGTCTCATTAACATAACAAAGAAAACTCATTCTCAAATGGGATTATAATCATCGATGTAAGGGTTAGGATTTACAACACATATTTTGGGGGGACACAATTCTATCCATAACATATACTCATAGAAATGACTCACTAGAGCAGGATAAATTGGTGATGCAGGACAGAGCTAGTTCAGGTCCAGCAGGTTCTCAACTAGAAAAAAAAAACTTGAAGACTTAAGATATACCATGACCAAGTCCATTAGAGTTTCCTTGAATTCAACCTTTGCCAAGATTTCTTTCATTCTTTTACTTCTCTCCCTTAGGCACATGTAATTTTCATTATAAAGAACAGGAAAGTCCTGTTCTGTAATGACTATGAGGCCTGCAGTATAATCATTGTCCTTGATTTGCCTGACCAACTCTTTACTACCAGTTTTACAAAACTCATCCTTTGGGAGCTAACAGCATTATTTGTGGACTTCTTAAATCAGATACATGATATCTGGTCTCTATAATGTTCTACATTTGTATCTGTGACTTAAGTTTATATATTTGATGAGTTAATAAAGAGATAATCATCTAGGTGCTAATAATAAGTTATTATTTATTGGGTGCTTACCATGTGCCAAACACTGCACTAAGTGATTTATACATATATTGTTTTTTTTAAGTCCTCACAATCATCTTATTAAGTTGGTACTATTATTATTCTCTTTTTACAAAGTAGGAATCTGGGGTATAGGGAGGTCCTACATACTGTGTCATACATTGAGTAATCTTATGCCTAGATCTGTTTGACTATGAAATCCATTCACTTAATCACGAAAGGTATTGCTTGATTTATCCCAAAGGAATGACTGAGCCCAGTACAATTATGGCAATTCCAACCTTTAACTAAATCTGTAGAATGCAAATTTGATCAGGCCATGGTTGAGGTTTTGGGGCATACCATCTTCCTATGGGTTGTTTTGACGAGCTGTCAACAAAGTCAATACATATTAGAGCTGGTATGTTAACAAGCCCCAATGACTTTCAACATTTCCTTGGATTCTCATGTAATTTTGGAAGGATCACCTTACACTTTTTCAACATAGCTAATATCCTCATCAAAATACTGTAGAAAATTTCATCTTTTAAGTTTCTCCTGAAGTTCAAGGTATATCCAAGAAGCTGAAGAACTGGACCTAGCTCAGTTGTGTGTGTGTGCTGTGTAACTAACTGGGTCTTAGTTTCAGGCCATGTTCTTTGACCTGTTTTTAGCTTACTATCAATTTTTGATGCAAACCCTTAGCTGGTATTTCTGGATTCTTTGGCTCTTGATTGAAGACCCATGTGTTCCTAAGTGAAAATTTACTCCAGTCTTACACTACAGAGACCTCTATTTTGGCAACTTTATTGCCACCTCCTAGAATGGGACAGCCCTTCCTCAGCTGGTTGAACCTCACCAGCAGCTGAAGGGCAAATCTTTTAGCATTAGAATGGGCTATTCACATAAGGTATGGACCAGTAACTAGCCCACTCAGTTTTATGGTTAACCAGAAAACTCCCACACCTGAGCAGATGGAAACATTGTTTTGGGGTCATAGTTTCGTTTATAACCCCAGCTATAACTCACACTGAAAGATTGTTGCCTAAGATGGGACTAGACCTGAGCTATGTAGATGGGCACAGTATCTAAGCTTCTGTCATCTTGGGAGGGCTGATGAGCCAAATGGTTGGTAAGGAAGAAGAAAAGAGAGGAGTCCAGGTAGTCAAAGAGTAAGATACACCTCATTTTCAGAGTTTGGAGGAATGTTAAGGCTCAGGAAGAAAGGCAGATTAGGCAAGGATGGTAGGATGAGGGAACAGAAGCCGGGGGCAGACACTGAACAATGAATATTGCTTTCCCTCATTGTTATAGTTTACAGCGACCTCTGAGTGAGTCAGAACCACACTGGACCCTGTCACACAGCTGGGCTTCCCTGATGTTTCCATCCTTGTTTTGCCCTGGTGGAGTCAATCCTCAGCCACTGTGGGCTGGGTGACCTCCAGTTTCATGCACCGAGGCTTAAGAGTCTTTGGACGAACCAAATGGAATGTTCATGTGCAAGGTTAGTGATATAAATCAAATGGGGAAAATCCATTTTGATTGGGTCATTGTGTTAATTTTTATTATTTCAGTTCAGCATGGCAGCATATGGAAATCTCCTTTAAGGAATCAGAAAAGGGATACGTGAAATAACAGTTCTTTTTTTTTTTTCCCCAGAGCTTCTAAACAACTAAAGCATTTTAATAATTGGAACATTGCCATAAAAAGGAAAATGCACTCAATATTTCTAATTAAGATAAATCCTTGGAAATTATTTTGGTTTGATAACATACTTTATCCCTAATTTTATCATATTGTAAAAATAATGTTAGCAAAATATTCTAAGTGATGCAATGTTTGACTTACTTTCTCATAGAAAGCCTAACTAGTTTGAACATTCTAAGTTCCTATAATAGTTTTACTGGACAGATAAACTAACATTGCTTTTATAATTATTTATAAAATGCAAAGCTATCTGTTCAACTAAATTGAATTATAATAATCAATGTTTTCATAAAAAGATTGACTTTTGCAACTTCAGACACTATTGCAAATTATTTGAATCTGAACTTGAGCTGTCTATGTAAATTCAAAATGTGTTTTATTTTTTATAATGAATTAAATTTAGTCTTTTTGTTTGTTTAGTCTTGTACTTTAAGTGAAAGTTTACATTTCAAGTTAGACTCTTATACAAAAATTTATACATACATTGTTATGTGACCTTAATTGCTCCCCCTATACTGTGACAGCACACTCCTCCTTTCCACCCCTGATTTCCCATGTCCATTCAACCAGCTCCTAACATTCTCTGCATTCTCATCTCACCTCGGGACAGAAGCTGCCCTTTTAGTCTCCTGTATCTACTTGAGCTAAGAACCACACTCTTCACGAGCATCATTTTTTGTCCCACAGTCCAGTCCAATCTTTGAAGAGTTGGCCTCTGGAATTGTTTTAGTTCTAGGCTGACAGAGAGTCAGGGGGCCATGCTTTTTGGGGTTCCTCCAGTCTCATCAGACCACTAAGTCTGGTCTTTTCACTAGAATTTGAGTTCTGCATCCCACCCTTCCCCTGTTCTATCAGGGACTCTCTGTTGTGTTTCCTGTCGAGGTGGTCTTTGATGTTAGCCGGGCACCATCTACTTCTTCTGGTCTCAGACTGATGAAGTCTCAGGTTTATGTGGACCTTTCTGTCTCCTGGGCTACTACTTTCCTTGTGTCTTTGGTGTTCTTCATTCTCCTTTACTCCAGGCAGTTTGGACCAATTGATGCAACTTAGATAGCTGCTTGCAAGCTTTTAAGACCCCAGCCACATTCACCAAAGTAGGATGCAGAACATTTTCTTAATAAACTTTGTTATACCAATTGACCTAGATGTCCCCTGAAAGCATGGCCCCCAGGCGCCCACCCTAGCTGCTCTGTCCCTTGAAGTGTTTGATTGTATTCAGGAAACTTCTTAGCTTTGGTTTAGTCCAGTTGTGCTGACTTCCCCTGTAGTGTGTGCTGTCCTTCCCTTC
>NW_004443996.1:14793909-14795466 GCF_000243295.1 Trichechus manatus latirostris
TGTATTCAGGAAACTTCTTAGCTTTGGTTTAGTCCAGTTGTGCTGACTTCCCCTGTAGTGTGTGCTGTCCTTCCCTTCGCCTAAGATAATTCTTCTCTATCTAGTTAGTGAATAACCCTCACCCTCCCTCCCTACTCTCGTAGCCATCAAAGAACGCTTTCTTCTGTGTTTAAACCTTTTCTCAAGTTCTTATAATAGTGGTCTTATACAGTACTTGTCCTTCTGTGACTGACTAAATTCACTCAGCATAATGCCGTCCAGATTCCTCCATGTTATAAGATGTTTCACGGCTTCATCATTGTTCTTTACCGTTGCCTAGTATTTCACTGTGTGGATATACCATAATTTGTTTATCCATTCGTCCATTGATGGACACCTAGGTCGTTCCCATCTTTTTACTATTGTGAACAGTGCTGCAATGAACATGGATGTGCATATATCTATTCGTGTGACAGCTCTTATTTCTCTAGAATATATTCCAAGGAGCGGGATAACTGGATCCTATGGTACTTCTATTTCTAGCTTTTTAAGGACGTGCCAAATCGATTTCCAAAGTGGTTGTAACATTTTACATTCCCACCAACAGTGTATAAGTGTTCCAGTCTCTCCACAACCTCTCCAGCATTTATTATTTTGTGTTTTTTGGACTATAGCTAGCCTTGTTGGGGTGAGGTGCAATCTCATTGTAGTTTTGATCTGCATTTCTCTAATGACTAATGATCGTGAGCAGTTTTTCATGTGTCTGTTAGCCACTAGAATGTCTTCTTCGGTGAAGTGCCTGTTCATATCCTTTGTCCATTTTTCAATTGGGTTATTTGTCTTTTTGTTGCTGAGGTTTTACAGTATCTTATAGATTTTAGAGATTAGAGGCTGATCGGATTTGTTGTAGAGAAAAAATTTTTTCCCAGTCTGTAGGTTGTCTTTTGACTCTTTTGGTGAAGTGTTTTGATGAGCATAAGTGTTTGATTTTTAGGAGCTTCCAGTTGTTTAGGCTCTCTTCTGGTGCTTGTGCATTGTTATTTATGGTTTGTATTATGTTTATGCCATGTATTAGGGCTCCTAGTGTTGTCCCTATTTTTTCTTCCATGGTCTTTATCATTTTCGATTTTATATTTAGGTCTTTGATCCATTTCGAGTTAGTTTTTGTGCATGGTGTGAGGCATGGGTCTTGTTTCATTTTTTTGCAGATGAATATCGGGTTATGCCAACACCATTTGTTAAATGTGGATTCTTAGGGGTTTTGTTTGTATAAGATCATATCATCTGCAAATAGACATACTTTGACTTCTCTACCAGTTTGGATGCCCTTTATTTCTTTTTCTAGCCTAATTACTCTGGCTAGCACCTCCAGCACAATGTTGAATAAGAGTGGTGATAAAGTGCATCCTTGTCTGGTTCCTGTTCTCAAGGGGAATGCTTTCAAACTCTCTCCCTTTAGGATGATGTTGGCTGTTGGCTTTGTATAAATGCCCTGAATTATATTGAGGAATTTCCCTTCTATTCCTATTTTGTTGAGAGTTTTTATCATGAATGGGTATTGGACTTTGTCAAATGCCC
>NW_004443996.1:14796030-14803958 GCF_000243295.1 Trichechus manatus latirostris
TTCTTTTTGGATGTGTGCATTTATTGCTATAAACTGACCTCTGATCACTGCTTTTGCTGTGTTCCAAAGGTTCTGGTAGGATGTGCTTTCGTTCTCATTTGATTCTATAAATTTATTTATTCCATCCTTTATTTCTTGTATAACCCAGTAGTTTTTGAGCAAGGTATTGTTCAGTTTCCATGTGTTTGACTTTTTTTCCATTGCTTTTTCTGTTATTGATTTCTACTTTTAAGGCTTTATGGTCAGAAAAGATGCTTTGTAAGATTTCAATACTTTGGATTCTGTTTAGTCTTGCTTTATGGCCTAATAGGTGGTCTATTCTGAAGAATATTCCATGTGCGTTGGAAAAGAAAGTATTCTTGGCTGCTTTTGGGTGGAGTGTGTCGTATATGTCTACGAGATTAAGTTGGTTGATTATAGCATTTAGATCTTCCGAGTCTTTGTTGCGCTGCTTTCTGGATCTTTTGTCCTTCACTGAAAGTGGTGTGTTGAAGTCTCCTACTACTATTGTGTGAAGCTGTCTGTCTCTCTTTTCAATGCTGTTAGAGTTTGTTTTATGTATTTTGGAGCCCTGTCATTGGGTGCATAAATATTTACTATAATTATGTCCTCCTGGTGTATTGACCCTTTAATCATTATAAAGTGTCTTTCCTTATCCTTTGTGGTGGATTTTACTTTAAAGTCTATTTTGTCAGAGGTTAATATTGCCACTGCTGCTCTTTTCTGAGTGTTGTTTGCTTGATATATGTTTTTTCCATCCTTTGAGTTTTAGTTTGTTTATGTCTTTAAGTCTAAGGTCTGTCTCTTGTAGGCAGCATATAGACAGATCGTGTTTTCTTATCCAATCTGTCACTCTCTGTCTCTTTAGTGGTGCATTTAGTCTATTTACATTCAGCATAGTTATTGATACGTATGAGTTTAGTGTTGTCATTTTCATGTCTTTTTTTGTGTGTTGTTCACAGTTTCTTTGTTCCACTTCATTTTCTGTGCTGAGTCTTTTTCTTTATATATTTTCTTTTCATCTTTTTCATTGTTGTTGATTTTGTATTTGCTGTCTTTATATTTTTCTAGTTTTTTATTTTGACTTGTAAGATTGTTAGTTTCCTTAGTGGTTACCTTAATATTCACCGCTATTTTTCTAAGTTTATACCAGTCTTTTATTTCTTTATATCTCCTTTACTTTCTCCATATGAAAAATCTATGTCTACATTTTTTAAGTCCCTCTTTTTTGTTTTAATGTTGTCATCTTTTACATATTGACATCTCTTTCCCTAGTTTCAGTGTTTTAGCTTTGATTTATTTTCGTGACTTCCCTATCTGGGTTGATATATTTTTGCTGTGTCCTGTGTTCTAGTCTTACATCATTATCTGATATTCTTGATTTTCTAACTGGAGGACTCCCTTTACTATTTCTTGTAATTTTGGTTTGTTTTTTCCAAACTCTCTTAACTTCTGTTTATCTGGAAATGCCCTAATTTCACCATCATATTAGAGAGACAGTTTTGCTTGGTATATAATTCTTGACTGGCAGTTGTTTTCCTTAGATGTTTTATATATGTCATTCCATGGCCTTCTTGCCTGCATGGTTTCTGCTGAGTAGTCCAGGCTTATTCTTATTGACTCTTCTTTGTAGGTGACTTTTCGTTTATCCCTACCCACTCTTAAAATTCTCTCTTTATCTTTGCTTTTGGCAAGTTTGATTATAACATGTCTTGGTGACTTTCTTTTGGGATCTACCTTATGTGGGGTTGGATGAGCATCTTGGATAGATATCTTGTCATCTTTCAGTATATCAGGGAAGTTTTCTGCCAGCAAATCTTCAACAGTTCTCTCTGTATTTTCTGTTGTCCTCCCTGTTCTGGTACTCCAATCACTCTTAGGTTATTTCTGTTGATAGAATCCCACATAATTCTTAGGGTTTCTTCATTTTTTAAAATCCTTTCATCTGATTTTTCCTCAAATAAGTTGGTGTCAAATCTTTTATCTTCAGTCTCACTAATTCTGACCTCCATTGCCTCAGTTCTGCTCCTATGACTTTCTATTGAGTTGTTCAATTCTGAAATTTTATTGTTTACCTTCTGGATTCCTGATAGCTGTCTCTGTATGGATTCTTGAAGCCTGTTAAATTTGTCATTATGTTCTTCTCCAATCTGCTTAATTTCCTCTATTGCATGTTCTGTGTTTTAGTTAGTTTCCTTCCTAATCTCTTGAATAGTTCTGTATATTAATCTTTTGTATTCTGCCTCTGGTAATTCCAAGAAATTTTCTTCCTCTGGAAAAATTCTAGATTCTTTGTTTTGGGAGCTTGCTGAAGCCATTGTGGTCTGCCTCTTTATGTGGTTTGATATTGACTGTTGTCTCTGAGCCATCAGTAAGTTATACTTATTTTTGTTTGCTTACTGTATCCTAGTTTATTGTTTTGTTTTGATATGCCAAAATAGGCTGCTCGTGCGAACTAGCCCAGTCACCAGCACCCTTGAAGCTCCAATGTCCTGCCCTCATGTGTCCAGACCTGCCACACTAAATATGTGAGCCCACTCGTCCTGTATGTATTCAGCTCAGGGGTCCAGGTAGTCAGCCACCAAGTGTATGGTGCAAGCTCTCACCTACAATTCTAGGCAGGCATGGGTGATTAATGTAGGCACAGGCATCTGGCTACAGCAGAGGGACAGATACTGAGCAAGGCAGGGGGCCGATGTCCACCCCTGAGTGTCCAGGAGGAAAACATGTCCCTGTTCCCTAGAGCACATAGATGTGTGGGTTTTACAGCTGGTCTATGAGCCCCCAGTGATGTTGGCTGTAAGGACTGGGGGGCACCACTTATTCTTGGGCCCCTGTCACAAGTGGCTAGGTGGCGTGGGTGGAGCCACCAGCCCTCAGGCCCCTTATGTGGGTAGGTGAAGACCCTACTTAATAGGCAGAGCAGTGTCAAATGTCATGAAACTGCGACTTCACATCTGAAACAGTTGAAGTTAGACTTCAGGTATATACCTGTTGTACTGTGGTAATGAGGGTCTATGCTGTTGAAATGGGCCCACACAAGTCTATGCGGGGAAAGACACTCAAAGTCCATGGATCCCTTATGCCTGTGCCTAGGCAAAGAGCTGTGCCTACCCTGAGTTCCCAGCTTAGGGGAGCTGGCAGATTATTTTTTCCCCTGTATGTTAATTTTTTCCCTCTCCAAGGCTGGGAGAATGGCTTAGAGTTCATGACGAGTCTTACTTCCAGCCCAGAGGACCCAACAGTTGCTGAAACTAGTCCAGGACCTGGTGCAGAACAGGGAGCAAGGAGGTAAATGGGAGAAAGGTTTTCCCTAAAGGTGGTGTTTTTAATCCAGGCTGTAGGCCAGAAGCAAGTACTTATCTTTTGCCAACAGAGGGCTACTTCTCACTGGTTCTGGATGGCTGAGTAGACTCTCTGCCACTGGGTCTCTCCCAGTGTGGAAAACGCCCTCTGAGTGCCACTGCTTGTCTGCCTTACCCACCTGCATGGTGATCTGGGCTGAAGGACTCAGGCTCTTGCCAGCTCAGGTCTGGCAACTCCTCGCTGCTTCCAAACTGTCTCTCCCTCCCCCTGCCACTGAGTCTGGTTCCTCAACTTTGCCTTTGATGTTCAGGGCTTCTAGATTGTCATATATAATTGATTCACTTGTTTTTTCAGGTCTTTGTTGTAAAAGGGAACACCGGAAGCTTCTGACTACACCACCATCTTGGCCCTGCCCCCCTAAATTTAGTTTTTAAGATCTCTAATTCACTTTGAGGTCTTGAAGGTCATTAATTATTCCATTATAAAATAACCTAAGGAAATTAGAATTCATAAAACAGGGAGAATGTGAAATAACATTTCTAAAAAGCATGGTCACTTGCTTCTTTTAATAATTAGTAGTGACAAAGCCTGGAAGTGCTTAAGATGTTCATATTTTTTGAACGATTGACTGGCTCTTTTATTTATATATATAAGAAAAAAAGTTGGGTGGGGAGAGGAAATTGTCTGTTGGTGCAGAAATGCAAAAGTCACATTTTTGGCACTGTTCCCTGGCTGATGTCATTCTGGGGAATGTGCTAAAGGCCATGATTTTCCAGAGGGAGCAGTTTTTCTCTTTTTTTTATAGCTGGCTGTTTGTGGGCACTTACTGTCTCCTCTGAAGTTAGGCCAAAAACCAAGCTGAGCCTTTTTTCTGCCTTGTTTGGCAGTATGAGACCAAGCCCACTTTGAAGCAGGAATCCAAAAACTTTGCTGGTCACTATGCCCAGCCACACCCTGCTTCCTCATATCTTCTCTTCCGGGACCTCTCGGCTGCTTGGCCTTTTGCACAGGCTGCTGGGAAGGTTGGACTTCCCCTGCTGTGTGGAAGCACTAAGGGCTGCCAGGGGTGTGTGTGTGTGTGTAAGTGCCGTCCCTGAACTGACTCCTGAGGTAGAGCACAGTACAGTGTGGGTTGGGGCTTGACCCAGCTGTTCTCATTTTCTCTTGCCTCCAGAATGTTCCCAAAGAAAAATGAGCTATAGACTCCATTCCCATCTGGGAGGGTCCCTCCCTCTTGCCCCTCCCTTTTGCAGCCTGGTCTGTATGATCCTATATGGTGCTTCTAAGAGACCCTTTAGGAACTACTTGCCATGATCTTGAGGACTTTACTTAGGTTCATCTTTGCATCATGAAATTGGATGGCAGTTTAGTCTGGGCCACACAAGGTCAGGCCTGGGTTTTCATGATCTCCCCCACCTCCTGAACACATAGGTAGGTGTATAAACCTCAGGCTCATTCCCTCCTCCACACTTTTACTTTAATAAATAGCTGTTTTGTCATGTCCCTTACACAAAATTCATCACTGACTTCTTATCACACCCTCATTTGGTTCAGGCCTCTCTGCTTGGCTTGACTCCAATTTTTATCTCCTATTGTTCCCCAACATTCATTCTTTACCCTACTTATAGTCATTTATTCATTTCATAAATAAAATACCAATCTACAATGATTAGTGCTCTAGTGGAGGCATTTATACAAAGCATAATGATAGCCCAAGGGAAGGTGTGAACATTTCTGCTCTGGGGAGTCAGAGAAAATCTCACATCTGTGATGATGCTTAAAGCTGAGTGTTAAAGTTTCAGAAGAAGTCCACTAGGAAAAAATGGTTTACTTAGGGGAAGGATAACTTTCCAGGTGTCTGCTTTTCTCTTGGGGGTTGTCTTAGGCTAGGTTCTGTTTGTGGGCACTACTGTCCCCTCTGAAGTCAGGCCAAAACCAAGCTGAGCATTTCTCTTGGGGGTTGTCTTAGGCTAGGTTCTCTAGAGAAGCAAAACCAGTAAAGCATATAAATATATATATAGATAGATATTTATATCAAGGAAATGGCTCATGTGGTTACAGAGGCTGGAATGTCCCAAGTCTGTGGGTCAGGATAGAAGCCTCTTCTGATTCATGTAGCCACAGGGGCTGGCAAACCCAAGATCAGTAGGTCAGAGTATAGGGCTTCTGCTCACAGGCTGTGAAGATCAACGAACTCCAAGAATGGCAGGCAAGACCACAGGTAAGCTGCTAGCTCAAGTCCCAAGAACTGGAGGCCAGAAGAATAGGAGCCAGTTGCAGGATCCAGTGTGAGCAAAAGCCCACAAGCCTTGCCAGAATATCCACTTATATTCAATGCAGGCCACACACCCAAGGAAACTCCCTTTCAACTGATTGACTACTCACAGTAGGTCCCAACATGGAAGTGATCACATAATATTAAATCTCATCATGGAAGTGATCACAACATCATATGACTATAAAACCACTGAGAACCATTGCCTAGCCAGGTTGACACACAACCTTAATCATCACAGTGGTGGTGGCTAAAGCTCTTCTAATAGCCTCATTATCCTTGCATCCTTCCACAAGCTTCCTTGGGGCCAACCACATCAGGAGCTAAAGCTCAGATAAAGGAGACCAGCTCAAAATCTTATCTCATAGAGCACCATCAGCAGGGGACAGTTCCTTAAAGATTGTCTAGCTCAATTCATTTATTGTACAAATGGGGAATCTGAAACCCTAAAAGATGAAGGGACCTGCCCAAGACCATACAGCCAGTTAGTGGCAGAGGTAGAGTGACTCCTGGTTTCTCATTCCAGTGCTTTTTCCACAAGGTTACCTGTGTGGCCTTTGTTGCTGTTGTTGTTAGGTGCCATTGAGTCGTTTCCGACTCATAGTGACCCTACGTACAACAGAAGGAAACACTGTCCAGTCCTGCACCATCCTCACAATCGTTATGCTAGAGCCCATTGTTGCAGCTACTGTGTGAATCTGTCTAGCTGAGCGTCTTCCTCTTTTTTGCTGACCCTCTACTTCACCAAGCATGAAGTCCTTCTCCAGGGACTGGTCCCTCCTGATAACATATCCAAAGTATGTGAGACGTTCCAATTGCCCCTTTGATCTTTTCTTCTGGGAACTCCCATCTACCTCAAGTCATGTCATTTAAGTCTGGGCACCAATGTTTGTTGCTACTAGTTTCCTATGTAAATTTAAGAAAATTACATTCCATCTCTGGGGCTTAGTTTCCCCATCTGAAAATGAGAGGAGGTTGACTAATAGGTTTCTATATTTAGGCTTTAGTGAAGTGGGGCACACAGCCACTAGTTTGTACAGGAGCTTCACTTTTTGTATTTTTGCTGGGATGGAATACAAGAATCTGAGTGGGGCTAACAGAAAGTGGTGAAAAAAATAGCGGGACTCAAGACCCTGGACGCTTCTGGTTGTTGTTGAGCACTATCGAGTTGATTTTTGACTCATAGAGACCCTATATGACAGAGTAGAACTGCCCTATTAGAGTTTTCTAGGCTGTAATCTTAATGGAAGCAGATCCTCAGTTTTTTCTCCCGCAGAACCGCTGGCTGGGTTCAAACATTTTGGTTAGCAACCAAGTGCTTAACTGTGCCACCAGGGCTGTTTAGAAGCTTACTACAGGCTTGGAAACAGATACATACTCTAAGTGTAGTCCTCTTATTTTGAATGTGAGAAAACTGAGGCCGGAGTAGGGATAGTTCCCTCAGCAAGTTAGTGAGGATCTGGGACAGGAATCCAAGTCTTCTGACTCTAAGCCTAATACTTTGTACCAATCCATACTGCCCCTTTGAGCTGATTTTGTCCTGGCCAGGACAGCTCCAAAAAGGTTAAGAGCCCAAGAGTCTGTTACAAATAGAGTTTGTTGCAATGCAGGTCAAAGTGTTTGCAGATGGCAATTATTAAGGGAGAGGGTCTACAGTTTTAAAGAAACGAGAGATTGCATTTGCGTCCTCAGACCTCCGATTTAAAGGTTTTGGAGATTTCCTTGGGCTGAGCCCCAAGATGTATGAACGCTCAAAGAGTAGTTCTCCCCACTTTCCTCTGCTTTAATTGCTTCCTGTTTGTATTGTCTCCCCTCCCAGTTTCTCTCGTTTTCATTCCAGCCCACTTTCTTCTAGTCATAAACAGAGAACATCATTCTCTTAGTCGCTTTATCTCCATTGTCTCACCATCCCTCAAAGTCACTTTAAAAGGAGCAAAATAGCCCACAAACCACTTTTTCATTTTGCTTATAATTTTATGCTGTTTAACATTACTTGTTATACACCAGCAATGACACATCTGAAAGGGAAATTAGGGAAATAATTCCATTTAAAATACCATCAAAGAGAATAAAATACCTAGGAATAAATCTAACCAGGGATGCGAAGAACTTACACAAAGAAAATTATACAACACTGCTGAAGAGATTAAAGAAGACTTAAATAAACAGAAGGATATTTGATGTTCATAGATTGGAGAACTTTGTATTGTTAAGATGTCAATACTACCACAAAGCAATCTGTAGATTCAAAGCAATTTTTTTCTATATTTTATTGTACTTCAGGTGAAGGCTTACAGAACAAATAGTTTCTCATGAAACAGTAGTACACATGTTGTTTTATGACATT
>NW_004443996.1:14810263-14833082 GCF_000243295.1 Trichechus manatus latirostris
TTTTTTGTCTGTATTTTCCATGAATTTGCATTTTTTTTCCTCATGTTTGTCAGCTTTTGCCTTAGTTCTTGGAGAATTCCGAGTATTAGAGATTTGAATTCCCTATGAGGTAGTTCTAGTGCATTTTCTTCCACAAGAGAGTCATCTGGTGTTTTATTTTAGACACCTACTGGAACCATCCTGTCCTGTTTTTTGCAAATGTTTAGATATTTTCTGCTGTTTTCGGGGCATTCAGTAGTTATTTTTCTCGTTTATTGATTGTAGATTTGTTTGTTTTGTCCCTTTTTTTAAAAAAAAATACTTGACTATGTCTGAGCAGGTGGACTGTGTGTTCTTTGTTGTTTGCTCGTTTGTGCACTCAATACTTTTCACCTCCTTCTCCAACTGGCAGAGTCAGTCACTCAGATATGGTACAGCAGGGCAGGTCTAGATGAAGAGGAGTTACTGGGACGGGTTGTTTGTGGCACTTACTACAGACAGCAGAGCAGGTCGGTAATCAGTGCAGGGCAGGTTCCAGTAGGCCATGTCTGTGGTGATTGGTGGTGTGATGTCAAGAGCACAGTGCAGGTAGGCAGGATGCAGTGTGGAGATTGTTATGTGTGGAGCTAAGATGGATATGGGAGAGAGGAGAGAGGAACAGGAGTCAAAAACATATGAACCAAAAAAATGCTAGGGGAGCTTGCCATTGGAGTGGAGAGATGAGAGACTATGAAATGGAGAGAAACAGAAAGGGGAAGAGGAAGAGAAGAAAATAATGAATAAATAAAAATCAGAAAGTTTAAAGAACCACAAAGTTCCCAGGGATCCCACCTGTGCAGTTGTGAGGTCTGAGGAAGTCACTCTCAGGTGTTGCAATATAGCCTGGCTAGAAGGCGTAGAGGTATACAACGCCGGGTATTCAGGGATCAGAAAGAGAAGGAAGATATAGAGGGACAAGAAACTGAGCAATGAAGAAAGACAAAAAGGGAGAAAGAGGGAAAACAAAATGAAACAAATTAAAAAAAAAGAACAAGAAAGGCCCCCAAAAAAAACAGGAAAAAAAAACCAATGAAAAAAGAAATGGCCTCAGGGATCCCTCTGCATGTCTGTGGAAGCTGAAGGGGAGTTCCTTGCCATGCAGCTCCGCCCAGCCAGAAAGGGCTCCCAGCTTAAGAAAGGGAAAAGAAAACAAACAAACAATTCAAAACAAACAAAGGAACAAAAGCCCCGGGATCCCACCAGTGTGGTAGCCCAGACCAGGAAGCAGCTCCACACTCGAATGGAGCTCCGCAGCCCCTCAGGAAGAAGCAAAGATGGCGCACGGAGCCAGGCACTCGAGCGAAAGGAGGGGGAGGCAGCGAGAGGCAAGCAAGAAATCAAAAGAAGCAGAAAAAAAAAAAGAAAGCAACACCAGCAGCCAACAAATGGCACTCAGAGAGCCAGCCAGTGTGGGCTGGTGTTTCTGGACAAGAGACTGTGTCCGCAGGAAACAGAGGAGGCCGAGTGTGGGTGATGAAGGGTAGACAGTGGGAAAGCATACATCACAAATTGCCAGTGCTCTGCAGCCCCTCAGGAAGAAGCAAAGATGGCGCACGGAGCCAAGCACTCAACTGAAAGGAGGGGGAGGTGCCGAGAGGCAAGTGAGAAATCAAAAGAAGCAGAAAAAAAAAAGCAACACTAGCAGCCAACAAATGGCACTCAGAGAGCCAGCTAATGTGGGCTGGTGTTTCTAGACAAGAGACTGTGTCCGCGGGAAGCGGAGGGGGCCGAGTATGGGTGAAGAAGTGTAGAGAGTGTGTAAACATATATCACAAATTGCCGGCGCTCTGCAGCCCCTCAGGAAGAAGCAAAGATGGCGCACAGAGCGAGGCACTCGAGCAAAAGGAGGGGGAGATGGCAAGAGGCAAGGAAGAAATCAAAAGAAGTGGAAAAAAACAACACCAACAGCCAACAAATGGCACCCAGAGAGCCGCCCGCTTGGGTGTGTGGAATCCAAGCAGCCGGTCATTCCTGGTCAAGAGACCGTGGCCACGGGAAGCAGAGGAGGCTGAGCCGGGGCGAAGGGGGTGGGGGATGGGGAAGCGCACACCGCAAATTACCGGTTGTTTTTTTTCACACTGGATGCTCCGTGAGGCTGCTTTCTCGTACCCCCGTTTGCTGGTCTCCGATAGGAGTCCAAGATGGTGGATCCGCACTGCGTTAGCTGGTAGGGGACCTCTGCATGAATTTCTCCTCGCTCCCCATTCTCTGTCAGTTTTCTCACTCCATTTGGTGCTTGGCTGAGTTCTTTATCTCTTCATTTGATGTTTTAGGGTTTCAGGATTGTTGTATTCTCTGTTCAGCTTAGTTTTTCGGATCTTTGCTGTGGAGGGACGGCATGGTGCTTCTGCCTAGAGCGCCATTTTGCCGGCTCAAAGCAATTTTAATCAAAATTCCAACAGCATTTTTTACAGAAATAGAAATACAAATCTTCAACTTTATATAGAATGATAAGAGGCCCCAAATAGCTAAAATAATGTTGGAGGAGAAGAACAAAGTAGAAGGACTAATACTTTCTGATTTTAAAACATACTATACAGCTATAGGGGTCCTACTGGCACAGTGGTTATGTATTTGGCTGCTAACTGAAAGGTCAGCAGTTCGAATCCAGCAGCTGCTCCTTGGAAACCTTATGGTGCAGTTCTACTCTATCCTATAGTGTCGCTATGAGTCGAAATTGACTAGATGGCAACTGGTTTGGTTTTTGATATACAGCTACGGTAATCAAAACAGCCTGGTACTGGTATAACAACAGACACATAGACCAATGGAATAGAATTGAGAGTCCAGAAATAAACCTACACATCTATGGTGAACTGATTTCTGACAGGGGTGCTGAGTCCATTTGATGGGGAAAGAAAAGTATCTTAAATAAATGGTGCTGGGAACATTGGATTTCCACATGCAGAGAAATGAAACAGGATCCATCGCCAAGCAGAAAAACAAATTAAAAATGGGTTAAGTACCTAAATGTGCAAACTAAAACCATAAAATTCTTAGAAGAACAAGCAGGGGCAACACTGTCAGGCTTAGCTTCCAACAATGGATTATCTAACATAATTTTTTAAAAAAGCACAAACACAAAAGAAAAAAATAAATAAATGGGACCTCATAAAAATTAAAAAAATAACTTTTGTTCATCAGAAAACTTTACCAAAAAAGTGAAAAGAAAGCTCGCAACTGGGAGAATATCTTTGGAAACCATATATTCGACAAGAATCTAATAACCAAAATACATATAAAATATTGACAACTTAACAAGAAAATGACAAATAACCCAACCATAAAATGGACAAAGGACTTTAACAGATATTTCACCAAAGAGGACATTCAAATGGCCACCAAACACATGAAAAGATGCTTAGTGTTATTAGCCGTCAGAGAGATGCAAATCAAAACCACAATGAGATACTGTTTCACTCCCACCAGCACAGCTAAAATTAAAAACAACAACAACAAGAAAAAACATAGAAAATAAATGTTCGTGAGGATTTGGGGAAATTGGAATCATTATCCATTGCTGGTGGGAATGCAAAATGGTACAGCCATTGTGGAAGACAGTGTGACCGTTCCTCAAAAAACTAAAAATAGAACTACCACATGACCCAGCAATTCTAGTTCTAGGAATATACCCAAAAGACTTGAAAGCAGAGACTTAAACAGATGCTTGTACAGCAATGTTCATTGCAGCAGTATTCACAATAGCCAAAAGGTGGAAACAACCTAAATGCCCATCAACAGATGAATGGATAAACAAAATGTGGTATACACATACAATAGAAGACTACTCAGTCAGTAGGAGAAATGAGGTCTTGATACATGCTACAGTATGGATGGAGCTTGAAGACTTTATGCTAAACCAGTCACAAAAGGACAAATATTGTATGACCTCACTTATATAAAAAGACAAGAAAAGGCAAATGTAGAAACCTAAGTTTATTAGTGGTTACTAGGGGTAGGAAGGAGGGGGGAAAAGAAGGGTTGACGGGATGGAAAAATTGCATTGATTAAGGGTAAGTTTGCTCAGCCAATTATGGTAACTGCTGTCAATAAATTGTACCCCTGTAAAAATTTTGAACTGGCAAAATTTGTGTGATAGATATATTTACAACGATGACAAAAGAAAAGAATAGCTGTTGAGGCTACTTATGTATAACCAAACACCTCATAGGATTTGGATCCTTGGTTTGCAGGTCTAAGGTCATGGTTTCATGAGACATTCCAGTAAATCGGTCTAATAACATGTTCAGTGCTTCCATTCTACCTCTTAGTTCATTGTGTAGTGCCTGGGATCTTGAAAGCTGCAAGCGGCCATCCAAGGCACAATTGGTCTCTATTCACCTGGAGTAACAGAGGAAGAAGAGTCAGAATAGGAGGAGGATATGGAATGTGTGGCTAATTGTCTCCATGAATAGCTGCCTCCTTTGCCATGAGACCAGAAGAACGGGATAGTGCCCAGCTATCATTACTGAACGTTTTGATCAAAGATTCTGTAGAAGAATCCTGATCAATAAGGGAAACATGCAGAACAGGATTTCAAATTCTCATGGACTCCAGACTTCCTGGAGCCATGTAGGGTGGATGAACCCGTGAAACTACTGCCCTGAGATAATCTTTAAGTCTTAAACCAAAAATATCCCCCGAAGTCTTCTTAAAACCAAACAGCAGTTTAGCTTAGCTAGTGAAAAATGTCTGCTTTGAGCATTATCTCTTTTAAAACCTATCTATATGGGATCTAATTGACAAAAGCAACTAGAAAGAGTAGATAGGAACCTTAGGGGGCAGTGACTTTATGTTAATGG
This sequence comes from Trichechus manatus latirostris, assembly GCF_000243295.1. Taxonomy (NCBI): domain Eukaryota; kingdom Metazoa; phylum Chordata; class Mammalia; order Sirenia; family Trichechidae; genus Trichechus; species Trichechus manatus. The sequence goes on from NW_004443996.1 coordinate 14,815,084, forward strand.
GGGAGGAACAACTCAGAAAAGGAGGGTGAAAATGGTTGCAAAACTCCAAGAATGTAATCAATGTCACTAAATTGTACATGTAAACTGTTCAATTGGTGTGTGTTCTACTGTGTATATTCTAAACAACAACAACAAAATAAATAAAATAGAAAGGATTAATGGATTATGTAGTCTATCAGAATACTCTTGTGCACAGAGGAGACAGTTAAAGGTCAGCTTCTTCATTTTTGGAAAACAATTTGGCTTAACCCATATAGCCAACCACTCACTCTTCGCTATACTTACCAACTCCCTTCATTCTTTCAGTTGGTTCAGGTGTTCCCCAAGTTGTTGATGCTTCTTCTCTGTTTCTCTTCAACATTCTTGGCAGCTGGAAGTATCCAAGACAGGGAACAGACCTCTGCTGGCATTTTAGAATCTTTTTGCTTCTCAGGTTGTTTTATAACCTGATTCTTCTAGGCTGGTTACTTTACTGACCTTATCATCCTTTGAGTGTTTCTGCGTCTGTAATTGTGCTCCCCTCTGATACCTCCCTTCTGTCTTGGCTGGTTAAATCCCACTCATGCTTTTAGAGTTCACCCCATGTAGAAGTTCCTCAGTGAGGCTTCCTTTACTGCTCCAACAGAGACACAGATCATTTCCCATCTTGAATGCCTGCAGCATTTGATTTATAGTTTTTCCTTGACATTTAACACATGCTGCTTTGGGAAACCTTCTAATTGGTTCCTGTTCGTACTGTCTCTCCACAAAATACACTGTATGTTGCTTGAAAGTGGGAACCATGACATACTTCTTTAATTCCCCATAGTGCCATATATAAAGCCTGTAACGGATAACCAAAAAACACTTAGAAAATAATAGAGTGTTATGGCCTTATGATTAGAAAGACCCTTGGAGACAATCTGTTTCAAGTGTTCTTAACCTCGAGTCATGCACAAGCTTCATGGAGTGCATGAAGCCCTTGAAATTATATGCAAAATCATGTATACATCTGCATTTTCCCAGGAAGAGTAGCCATAGTGTTTATTAGATTCTTAAATAAAAAAGCTAAAGATCCACTGCTGAACCCCTCATTGTTTGAACTGGGGATAAGAGAGTCAGGGGTCTGGCAAAAATCATAGAGGAAATTATCAGCAGAACTGCCACTACCCTAGGTCTCATGAGTACCAATCCAGGAATTCCAGTGCTTTCTCTCCCTATTTCTCTGATTTTATGTGTAAAGTAGTTGATTGGCACATCCAATCCAGAGCTGTGTTGCAAATGTCTTCAGTTGCTCTGCCTTGGGCCATGTGGATGAAGTTCTAAGGCCCATTGGACAAGATTGACTGTTAACTATCCCTAGAGAATGACTATCTAAGATATAACAACTCATTCAAAAGTTCAGCCAACAGTGGGACCATGGTCTTGGGGAACATCTAGCTCAATTGGCATAACATAATTTATAAAAAAATGTTCTACATTCTACTTTCATGAGTAGCATCTGGGGTCTTAAAAGCCTGTGAGTGGCCATCTAAGATACTCCACTGGACTCACCCCTTCAGGAGCAAGAGGGAATGAAGAGAACTAAAGATACAAGGGAAAGATTAGTCCAAAGGACTAATGGACCACAACTACCACGGCCTCTATCAGACTGAGTCCAGTACAACTAGATGGTGGCCAGCTACCACCACTGGCTGTTCTGACAGGGATCACAATACAGGGTCCTGGACAGAGCTGGAGAAAAATGTAGAACAAAATTGTAACTCACAAAAAAAGACCAGACTTACTGGCCTGACAGAGACTGGAGAAACCCCGAGAGTATGGCCCCCGGACACCCTTTTAGCTCAGTAATAAAGTCACTCCTTAGGTTTACCCTTCAGACAAAGATTAGACAGGCCCATAAAACAAAAGGAGACTAAAGGGGCACACTAGCCCAGGGACAAAGACTAGAAGGCAGGAGGGGACAGGAAAGCTGGTAATAGGGAACCCAACATCAAGAAGGGAGAGTGCTGACATGTCACGGGATTGCTAACCAATGTCATAAAACAATATGTGTACTAACTGTTTAATGAGAAGTTATATGGTTCTGTAAACCTTCATCTAAAGTACAATAAAAATATATAAATAAATAAAAATTCAAACCAAGCAGAGATGGCAAAAAGTAAACACAATTATTGGTGCACTTTGGTGTTCAGTATGTGTTTCCTGGAAGTCAAATCTTTTTTGAGGGCTGAATTTTAAACTCTTTAAGTAAACACTAATTATTTTCTTCAGAAAAAGAAAAGTTCATCCAACAAATATATTTTGAGCATCTGCTTTGTGCCAGCTACTGTTCTAGTGGCTTGGGATATGTCAGATTACTGCCCTCATGAATCTAACATTTTGGTAGGGGAGGCAGAAAATGAAAAATAAATATAATAAATAATAAAATTACATACAAGATGATAAGGGCTATAGCAAAAAGAAAAAGTAGAGCAGGGTAAGGGAGAATTGGGACTTCTGGGAGGTGGATTATAGTATTAAATAGGGTGGTCAGAGTAGGCTTCATTGGGAAGATGAAATGGGAGTAAAAGACTTGAAGGAGTTTAGTGCTTCTATTCTACCTCCTAGTTTGTTGCGTAGTGCCTGGGGGCTTAAAGCTTGCAAGCAGCCGTCCAAGGCTGGTTTCTATTTGCCTGGAGCAAGAGGAAGTTGAAGAGTCAGGAATAGGAGGAGGATGTGGAATGCGTGGCTGATTGCCTCTGTGAACAACTGCCTCCTTTGCCATGAAACCAGAAGAACTGGATGGTGTCTGGCTACCATTACTGAACATTTTGAGCAAAGATTCCGTAGAGGAAACCTGATCAAAAAGGGGGAAATGCAGAGCAGAATTTCAGATTTTCATGGATTCTAGACTTTGTGGAGCCCTGGGGGCTGGATGAATCCCTGAAACTATTGCCCTGAGATAATCTTTAAAACTTAAACCAAAAATATTCCCTGAAGTCTTCTTAAAACCAAACAATAGTTGAGCTTAAGTAGTAAAAAAATGTCTGCCTTGGGCATTATGCTCTTTTAAGAACTACCTGTATTGGATTAAAGTGACAACAGCAACTCGAAAGAGTAGATAGTGAAGTTAGGGTGCAGTGAATTTATGTTGATGGGAGAAGAACAACACAGAAAAGGAGGGTGACAATGATTGAACAACTAAAAGAATGTAATCAAAGTCACTGAAATGTACATGTAGAAATGGTTGACTTGGTGTGTGTTTCGCTGTTTGTATTCTCAACAACAACAATAAAATAAAATAAAAGACTTGAAGGAGGTGAGGGATCAAGCTATGGGGAATATTTGGGGGAAGAGTATTCAGGAAGAAGTAATAGCTACAGCAAATGCTTAAGGTGAGAATGTGCCTGGCTTGTATGAAAAATAGTCAAGAGATCATTGTGGCTGCAGAGAGTGAATAATGGACAGTGTAGTAGGATATGAGGTCAGAGAGGTCATGGGGCTCAAGATCATTTAGGACCTTGTAGCCCATTGCAAGGTTTTGAGCAGAAGACTCACATGATCTGACCTGTTTTAAAAGTATCACTATGCCGGCTGTGATGAGACTACACTGTAGGGTGGCAGGGATGGAAGCAGGGAGAGAAGTCAAGAAGACATTTGCCATGATCAAGTTGAGAGATGATGGTGTCTTGGGTCATGGTGGTAGCTGTAGGAGTGGTGACAAGTGGTTGGATTTAAATACAATTTTGCAAGTGGAACCGATAGGACTTCTTGATAGATTAAGTGTGTGGTGTGAGAGAAAGAGAATAACTAAAGATAACTCCAAGGATTTTGGCCTCAGCAACTAAAAAGATCGATTGAGACAGGGAAGATGAGGATGGAACAAGTGCTCTTTTTGGAAGGTGGGGAAGATCAGGAATTTAGTTTTGGACATATTGAGTTTGAGAGGTCTATTAGACATCAGAATGGAGATGTTGAATAGGCAATTGGATATATGAGTCTGGAATGCGGGAGAATTTTGGCTGGAGATATAGTTTGGAAGTCATTGGCAAATAGATGATATTTAAAGCCTTCAGAACTAATGAGAGTATGTAAGGACTTAGTGTAGAGAGAAAAAATAATTCTATGAAATTTCTTAGGCCATGGAGCTAGGAAACAGTGGAAACTGGGCTCAATCCCTGCAAGGAAGAGGACTTGGCTCTTTTACCCAGATTGATACTTGATTTCTTAGTGTAGGGGTTATGCCACTGGTCCAAATGTCCCAGAATGGTTTATTTTACAGAATATCTATTAATGGAATGGGCAAAGCCCTACTGTTACATGCTATCTGCTGTGATGACAAGTACGTAAAGGCACTTTATAAAGTGACAAATCTTATGCAAATGGAAATTGCCACTGTTATGGTTGTGTCCTACTTTATCTGTAAGACATTGATGTGTAAAGACCATTGTTGGCCTGAGGAGTCAGCACACTTAGGTTCCTCTCCTGGTTCTGGCTCTGAGTCACTATGTGATCTTGGATATAGTTCTTCCCTTCTCTGGGCCTCAATTTTCATACCTATAAAGAGAGGGGTTTTGGTTTCTGCCAGTAATTTTCAAAACAATTTTTAAGCAGTGGAACCTATTTTTTAAATGAAATCCGTGTAGCTGCTCTTGTTGAGACAGAAGGTAGGGTGGTAGAGGCTCAGCTCACCTCTAGCAGCCCAGGACACCAAGGGATGCAGTTTGATCCTTGACTAATTAAACTCTCAAAGCCCTTCTGGTGTTCTGTAGTTTGAGAGTTTGCTGGGCATCAGTGTAAAGTTCAGGGGTCAGTAAACTTTTTATGTAAAGGGACAAACCCACCAAACCAATCACACTGCTGTCGAGTCAATTCTGACTCATAGCAACCCTATAGGACAGAGTAGAACTGCCCGATAGGGTTTCCAGGGAGCTGCAGGTAGATTCCAACTGCTGACCTTTTGGTTAACAGCCATAGCTCTTAACCACTGTGCCACCAGGGCTCCATGTAAAGGGACAGATAGTAAATATTTTAGGTTTTGCAGACCACTACGGTCTCTGTCTCCTTCTCCTCTCCCACCCCTCCCTCCTTCTCCACCTCCTTCTTTTTCTAACAACCCTTTAAAAATGTAAAAACATTCTTATCTCATGGACAGTACCAAAACAGGCCATGGACAAAATCCAATCTTTGAGACATAGGTTGCTGACCCTATGGTGTGACCCCAGCACTGAACCCTCTGCACACGTGACCAGGTGCATAGTGGGGAGAGTATAGCCCATTCTTCATCCCCAACAAAACTTGTGTAAACCTGAAGTTTCCAGACTGCTCTTGGCTGGCCCTGGATGAGGGGTAGGTATAGGTTCACTTCCTGGAACCTGAGCCTCAGACCCACACGGGGCCCTGCTTGAAGCAAACCAGTTCACCCTCACCCACAATCCCTTTGACTGAACTAGGCCATTCCATGTGCTCACAGCCTCAGGGAAGGCACAGATTGCAACAGTGGACCAAGCTGGCTTGGGGCCAAGAAGGGTGGCTATTTGTTGCAGACACAGCTGGGAGGGGATGAGGGCAAAGGGGATCATGCAAACATCAGAGCCCAGGCAGAGAGGAAGGGAGGCCTAATTGTGATCAGATGCCTCTGTATAGCAATAACACTGCCACCTGGTTATCAACATTTTAGTTTATCAGAACTCAAAGGGCTTTTCCAGACAGCATTTGTTTGATCTTCACTGTGCCCTTGAGAGAGAAGAAAGAAGGGGAGGATATTTATCTGTGATGGAGAAAAAAGAGCTCTGGCTTAGAAGTCTGGAGCCACAGATTTTTCACTGACTAGTAAGGTAATCTTGGACAAAGCTCTTCCTGTCTCTGGGCCTCATTTTCCTCATTTGTAAAGTGGTAGGATTAGACCAGATCAGTGGTTCTCTAAGTAGGAGATCCCCAGACCGGCATCATCAGCATCACCTGGGAACTTGTTAGAAATGCTAGTTCTTAGGCTCCATCTCAGACCTGCTGACTTAGATGTTCTGGGGGTGAGGCACCTTTCAAGAATGATGTTGATGATGATGATAATGATGATGCTCCTGTTGACGTTATGCCATTCCTCAACAGCCAGGTTTATCCCCTAATCCAAAGCCCTGTTACTCTACCCCTCATCCCATACGGGGTTTCTCTCAAGGTCTTATGTAAGACAGAGAGCTGCCCAGAGGAGATTATACACTTTGTGAGTAGGTAAGTTATGTAAGGCAAGCTGTTCCAGATGGTTGACATAGAAGAAGCCACAAGACAACTTTTTCAAAAGCAGAGAATAGAGATTTAACATCCAGTATTAGAGATTCAGGAGGAGGGAAAGCTCACTGTGGGCTGGAAGGGGGACAGTATTAGAAAGACTTCCTAGAATTATTGGTGGTGGGTCTTGAATTAGCTCTTAAAGGATGGGGAGGATTTAACACTTTCCAGGAAAGTGAGAGGACAGTATAAGCGATAAATATAAGGAGAGGCACAAAGGAAGAAAAAAGCATATGACCTCAGCTTGTTGTAGCATTAAAACTAGAAGGATTCTTATATTTATCCGGGGTTCTGGTGATTACCTACTGTCTTAGTTATCTAGTGCTGCTATAACAAATACCACAAGTGGATGACTTTAACAAACAGAAGGTTATTCTCTCACAGTCTAGTAGGCTAGACATCCAAATTCAGGGCATCAGCTCCAGGGGAAGGCTTTCTCTGTTGGCTCTGGAGGAAGGTCTTTGTCATCAATCTTCCTCTGGACTAGGAGGTTCTCTGCACAGGAACTCCAGGTCCAAAGGATGCGCTCTGCTCCCAGTGCTTCTTTCTTGGTGATATGAGGTCCCCTTGTCTCTCTGCTCACTTCTCTCTTCTTTTTTTTTTATTGTTGTAGTTTAAGTGAAAATTTAAAATTCAAGTTAGTCTCTCATACAAAAATTTATACATACATTGTTATGTGACCCTAATTACTCTCCCTATACTGTGACAGCACACTCCTTCTTTCCACTCCTGATTTCCCGTGTCCATTCAGCCAGCTCCTGACCCTCTCTGCCTTCTCATCTCACCTCTGGACAGAAGCTGCCTATTTAGTCTCATGTATCTACTTGAGCTCAGAAGCACAGTCTTCAAGAGTATCATTTTTTAAGTCCCACAGTCCAGTCCAATTTGTGTCTGAAGAGTTGGCCTCGGAAATTGTTTTAGTTCTGGGTTGACAGAGAGGCCAGGGGCCATGCTTTCTGGGGTTCCTCTAGTCTCAGTCAGACCATTAAGTCTGGTCTTTTTACTAGAATTTGAGTTCTGCATCCCACCCTTCCCCTGCTCCATCAGGGACTCTCTGTTTTGTTCCCTGTCAGGGTGGTCATTGGTGGTAGCTGGGCCATCTAGTTCTTCTAGTCTTAGGCTGATGAAGTCTCTGGTCTATGTGGCCCTTTCTGTCTCTTGGGCTAATACTTTCCTTGTGTCTTTGGTGTTCTTCATTCTCCTTTACGCCAGGTGGTTGGGACGAATTGATGCATCTTAGATGGCCGCTTGCGAGCTTTTAAGACCCCAGATGCCACTCACCAAAGTAGGATGAGAACATTTTCTTAATGAACTTTGTTATGCCATGTCTGGTTTGAATTATGTCCCCCCAAAAATGTGTGTATCAATTTGGCTGGGCCATGATTCCCAGAATTGTGTGGTTGGCCTCCATTTTGTGATTATAATTTTATGTTAAAGAGGATTAGGGTGGGATTGTAACACCACCTTTACCCAGGTCACATCCAATGTAAAGGGAGTTTCCCTGGGGTGTGGTCTACACCACCTTTTATCTCTCAAGAGATAAAAGGAAAGGGAAGCAAGCAGAGAGTTGGGGGACCTCATACCATCAAGAAAGCAGTGCCGGGAGCAGAGCGCGTCCTTTGGACCGGGGTCCCTGCCCGGAGAAGCTCCTAGTCCAGGGAAACACTGATGAGAAGGCCTAGACGGAGAGAAAGCCTTCCCCTGGAGCTGATGCCCTGAATTTAGACTTTTAGCCTACTTTACTGTAAGGAAATAAACTTCTCTTTGTTAAAACCATCCACTTGTGGTATTTCTGTTGTAGCAGCACTAGATGACTAAGACATGCCAGTTGACCTAGGTGTCCTCTGAAAGCATGGTCCCCAGACCCCCACCCCTGCTACTCTGTCCCTCGTTTCTCTCTTTTATATCACAAAAGAGATTGGCTCAAGACACAATCTAATCTTGTAGATTGAGTCCTACCTCATTAACATAACTGCTGCCTACCCCACCTCATTAACATCACAGAGGTAGGATTTACAACACATAGGAAAATCACAGCAGATGACAAAATGGTACATAATCACACAACACTGGGAATCATGGCCCAGCCAAATTGATACACATATTTTTTGGGGACACAATTCAATCCATGACACCTGCATAGTGGCTATAACACCAGTCATTTCCTCCCACTCTGAATAATATATTAGAATAGAAGTGAATATGGACGACATTATATGGAGGACCTACACTTTGTTTTAGAATATAAAAGTTAAGTCATTCACAAACATTTATACTTTAATTTAGTAACAAATTGATTTTAACACTTACCAAGTGATGTCAAGGAATTTCAACACTCCAGACATTATGTTTGATAGCTATCACTTCTTTTCCTCCCACATATAGGAAAAATGAAGCTCAGAAAAGAATAAATGACTTATTCAAGGACACCAAGAAAGTTAATGGCTGAGCTGGGATAGCTCTCCTGACTTCTAGTCCAGTGTGCTTTTGTTGTAATCTTGTTTGCTCTGAGACTTGTGAGTGGAGTATTTTGACTAAAACACAGTTTAGAAGACACGTGTTTGAGGTACAGCTGGAAGAAGATTAGGGCAAGACTCTGCCAGGATGAAGCTTTTGCATTTTCTCTTGTATGCAGTGGGGTGCTAGTGAAGGTTCTGTACCTGAGGTGTGGTACCATCTACAATTTAAGAAGATTACTCTAGTGGTTTAATGCAGTAGTACCTGGTGAATTGGAAGTGGGAGAGTACTTGGAGGGAGTAAAGTAGGTAAGAAATAGCCTTAAATGTAGGCTGGAAATGCCATAGATTCCCCCGCTCATGCCATGAGTACATCTGTATTTTTAACAGAAGAAATGATTTAGCAGCAAAACACAACTTTTCTACTAGAATTTCAGTCATTTGTTATTGGGATACTTGGGGGCCAGGGCCTTCCTGGCCCTAGAATATAGCACTATGGAGGAGTTCTCCTCCTTGGACTGCACTCAGACAAGCCCTTGGTAAAGTTCATGCTGCTCTCTGCTCTCTAGTTTCACTTTGCCCTAAGGTTTCTATGTGTTATGAACCAGGGGTCCAGAGTTTAGGGAGTAGCCAGCTCCTCTTTCCTCTCATCCCACAAAGCCCCAGGCCCAGTGTCAGTTGCATCACCCACCCAGTCAGCTCCAGAAACTAGCTACAACAAAGATCCTCAGTTTACAGCTTCTAAAGCTCACTCATACCCATTATCTCATTTGATTCTCACAACAGCCTTGTGAGATGGATTGGGCTTATTATATTTGTAACTTAATGGGTGAAACTGAAGATCAGAGTGGGGGAAATAACTTGTCAGGCAGCCAGTTAGTGGTGCTGCCCAGTTCTTCTGCTTCCGAACAGTACTCCATGCTTCCACTTGTGCTGTCGGGGTTGTGGTGGTCATTTTTATGAGCATATTGAAAACCTCCCAGACCTTAGGCAAGGCCCAGGCTGGGCATGGAAGGAAACAGAAAGTCAGGAGACCAGATTTCTCTTTATGTTCAGTCCAAGGTGCTTCCCTTAATGCTGTGCTGCTTCCCTGGAGCATACTGAAAGAACTTTGTAGGAAAATTCTTGGCCCTGCTCACCCAGAGCCCTGTGGCCCTCCCCCTGTTTGAAGCCAGTGATATTCTGGGTGAGAATGTGTCACTGTTGCCTGCAGCCTGCCATGTTTCCTTTTTGCCAACCTCTTCCCTCACCCTGAGTTTCTGGAGCAGAGGTGCAGTCAAGGGGGTCCTCTTCCCTGGAGTACCTCAAGTGGTAAATCTCGCAACAACCCCGGATCTTCCTGGAGCAGTACAAAAAGCTAATTGACTCAGAGATCAGGTCAGCACTAGACAACAGCTTTTAAAATATGGATGGCACAGGGTCTGTGGCTGAAGCTGATTTGACCGGACCTTTCCAGCAGTCTGACTGGGTCCTGCGTGTGAGCCAAAGGCAACACCAACCAGAGTAGCATCAGCCTGGCTTTCAGAGTTCATACAATGTCATGCTGTCTAGATTTTCATCATGAATGTTCCTTAGACTCAAATGCAAAGGGAATTGGGTTGATTTCAACTGGAAAATATTCCTGCCATCTCAACATTCTCTGGAATAACCTGCTTGCAGCTGTCATGGGGTGGCCCCCTCCCTGCAGTGCGTGGCTTTTCCAAGGCTTGGGCTCCAGGATACGAAGGGGAAGAGGAGGAGGGGACCAGATTTTGTACCTCCCTCTAAGCCTGGGTAGTGCTTGCATTTTTCAGGACTGGAATTTGGTCCCTGGGGTTAGAAGTAAGGGGAGAGAGGGGGGTTCCTGGAACAGGCCATTGCTGGCTGGGTCACTGCTTGCAGCTGGTTGCATTTTTTTTAACTGATCGGCTTCAAAAAGGAAGAAGTCATCTTCTGATGGAAGAACATATATCCTGTCCTTAGCTAGAACCTCTAGCTGGCTAGGGGTCAGGGGACCTGGGTTTATGTCCTGGCTCTACCATCAACTTGCATTGTAGTTTTAGGTATGTCAGCCACCACCTCTCTGGGTCTCAGCTTCTTCCATTTAAAATGAAGCTCTGCACATGTATAAAGCAAGAACAAGGTGCAGGGGATATTGATAAATATACTAGAGGAAATGAAAAGATGCTACGAATTTATTCTTACCCCCCTCGCCAGATCCAGGGAACTAAAATAGTTGCTTTTCTTTCCTTTCCTTTTGTCCCATGGCATTAGTAGAATAACAGGGTATGGGAAAGTCTCCAGGGATTTAAATGGCCAGGGGGTGAAGGGAAGAACAGTGGTATAAGCAGTAGATATGAAAGTAAGGATACCCTTGGGAGGGATCACTAAAACTTTATCAGGGAGATGTTGATAACCAGCTGGAAGCAAGATCCTGTGAAAATGGGAAATGAGATGTCAAGATCAAGGGTGATACCTGGGATGCTAGGAAGGTAGTGCCAAAGACAAATTGCATTTCTTCTTACCATTGTGCCCTGGACTGGTGTTAATCTCATTCTATAAATTGCCTTTATTAGCTTCCTGGATTGCCAGACCGTTGGCCTAGATTCGGTAACTCCAAGCCTCTGATTTCCTTTGTATTAGAGTGGTACTTGGGCTTCACATACCTGGGAGATGTCAGAGTACAGAGAACAAACAGCCTCTGACCTAGGATCAGAGCTCTCTTTGGTTCTACCTGTGCTCTGGCACACTGTCTCTGACTCATTGGCATCTTGGGATCTAGACCTGTGCTATACAATATGGTAACCAATAGCCAGATGAACATCCCTGCATTGCTCATGAGAAGGCCTGCATGACAGTATGGATAGCTTGGGGGCAGTCAGCACTGCTGCAAGACCTCAGAGCTCATATTCTACTGAGAGTAAGATAATGCACTCATTCTTTACAAGGGCTCCTTTGTAAAGCATTAAACAAACAAACAAAAAGGAAAGAAAACCTGGGAAAGTATGATTGGACTAGGCTTCTTGCAGTGAGCCTAAACCCGTAGATTATCCTCAGGCCTCCTGTTCCATAGCCCTTTGTATATTGGAAAGAGCATTCACAATCATTCTTTTATTTGAGTCTTCCTAATACTGTGGAGTAAGTACAAAAGGAGTTATATCCATTTGACAGACAAAAAACTGAGGCTCAGCAAAGAGAAATGACTTGGTCAAGGCCCCCTAGTTTTTAATTGATAGACCTGGTTGAAAATGGAAAAAACCCTTGGCAGCTTCCTGGACTCCTTGCCCTTTATTTCCAGTCAAGTGCCAAGTCTGGATGATTGTCTTTCCTACCTTGTTCTTGAATCAATCCATTTATCTTCATCATTATTGCCACTGTAGCCCAAGCCCTTCAGTCCATCCTATAGTACATCTCCCACATAGCAGTCAGAATGGTCTTTCTAATGTAAATCTGATTGTGACATTCTTCTGTTTAAAACCCTTTCCAATTGCTCTTAGGACAAAGAACAAGCTCTTGAATCTGACTTGTATAGCTTTGTATGGTTTGTATAGCTTAGCTCTCCACCCCTATCTCTTCCCACCTTTTCCTTGAATTCTACTCTCCAAAACCTGAAAATTTTCACATCTTTGCAGATGCCAGGCTTTCTTCTGACTCCAGTCTGTGCACATGTTATTCCCTCTGCCTGCCATCTTGCTTCCCTCTACTCCTTTTCACTTAGTAAACTCCTACTTGTCCTCTAAGCCCCAGCTCAGGCGTTGCCTTCTCTGGCAATCTTCTCCTGACTTACCTTCCTTCCCAGGTTGGCTTAGGTGCCCCTTTTCTGAACTCTGATGACATTCAGGACTAGCTTGCTAATATAGCTGTTTACTTGTCTTTCTGCTGTAGTAGATTGTGAATGTCTTAAGATCAAGAACCATGGTATTTTAACTCTCCACCATGTCCTAGTACTGTTCACAGGACCTATCACATAATAGGTGCTTACAGATATTTCTTGATTAATTAAGTTAATGAATGCATGAATGGAAAAATGAATGATGGATTCCAGGTCACCTACCCTGCAACCCAGTGTTCTTTCTACTTGGAAGCAACATATTCGAATACAAAGATAATCATTTAGCTTTCAGATTATCCATCTCAGTGAATATTTAGGATATGTTTATCACTCAGAGAACCTTAGTCTTGGAGGAAGGGGCTTGGCGTCTGCTGTGTGTCAGGCAAACTGCTAAACAATTTACATTCAATAAGTATATTATTCATTCTTCATCAGTTATATCTTGAGTACCTACTCTATGCCAGTAGAAATTACATTATCCTCATTTTACTAATTAGGAAACTGAGAATCAGAGAGGCTGAACCACCTGCCTAAGACCATACAGCTCTTAACTGTATGTGCTGTATTGCACTGACCCAAATCATGATTACTTGAGAGCAGACCTGCTTTTTAACCTTCACATTACAGGGCACACAACAGCAAATTAACCTTTTCAAATAATGGTGTTATAAATGACTCATTAAGGGCATAACTTTTTAGGAGCTGATAGATTTCTAGAATGGGATACATTTCTTTGCACTGTTTCATCTTAATCCTCTTCCCCAGGTAGTGGAAATAGACATCTGCAATGGAGACAAACGCAGCAAAAAGCTAGTGAAGTGGAACTACCATGTTTGAACCTTATCTGTGGGGCAGCGGCAGAGGATAGGTTGAGGCTGCCTCCCTCAGAACATGGTTGTGAGGATCAGACTGACGTCTTGTGTCATAATAATAATGCTTCTCAGTTGTACAACGCATTGTAGTTTACAGACCACTTTTACATCTCCTATTGTATTTGAATGTGAAGAAAATGAAAATCTTCACAACTGGACCAATAAACAACATCATGATAAATGGAGAAGAAATCGAAACCATCAATGATTTCATTCTACTTGGATCAACAATCAATGTCCATGGAAGCAGCAGTTAAGGAATCAAATGATGTATTACATTGGGCAAATCCGCTGCAAAAGACCCTTTAAAGTTTTAAAAAGCACAGATGTCACTTTGATGACTAAGGTGCACTTGACTCAAACCATGGTCTTTTCAACTGTCTCATATGCATGCAAAAGCTGAACAATGAAAAAGGAAAGCAGAAGAAGAATTGATGTATTTGAATTGTGATGTTGATGAAGAGTATTGAATATACTGAGAACTGTCAGAAGAAATCTAACCAGAATGCTCCTTAGAAGCGAGGATGGTGAGACTTCAGTTTAGGACACATCATCAGGAAAGACCAATAGCTAGAAAAGGACATCATGTTTGGTAAAGTGTCAACAAAAGCAAGGGAAACCCTCAATGAGATGGATTGACACAATAGCCACAACAATGGACTCAAACATTACAAAGATCATGAAGACGGCACAGGACCGGGCAACATTTAATTCTGTTATACATAGGATTACCATGAGTTGGAGCTGAGTCGGTGGCAATCAACAATAACAACAACTGTATTTAAAACTTAGAATTTTCCTATTCAATTGATAAGGAAACAAGCTCAAAGATATGTCACTTGGTCAAGGTCACACAGAGCTGGGACTTAGAAGTTCCCAACTCTGAAAAACCCTACACAAATAAAAGGGCTTAATTTTATAGTGCTTACGACAATTTGCTGGGGAGAGAGGCTGTTTCTGACTGCTTTATGTGTTTTAAGGGACAGGTGGTAGAACAGTCAGGCTGTAGACTGCTTGTAAATCATGCTTGAGTTTTTAACCTTCTTTGCTTTGCGAGGTATAGACTGCTAATCATTTAATATTGGTTATCCTCTTCTGTAGTAATGGAAGTTTTAGCTGGACACAGGGCTGCTCAGCTAAAGACTATATTTCCAAGCCTCCCTTGCAGCTAGATGTGACTGTCTGACCAGGTTCTGCCCAGTAGAAGTGATGTATACAACTTCTGGGTTGTGCCTTTCATTTCCCCTTTTATTCCTCCTACAGGCTGGATTCTGGGTGTGATGTTAGGATTGAAGGCAGCTATCCTGGACTATGAGTTGCAAGATGCACGTTGAGAGTGGCAGAGCAACAAGATGGGAGCCTTGGTTCTCAACACTGTCAGATCACCACACAATTTATTCATTCAATAAATATTTATTGGGTGACTAATATATGCAAAGCACTGTTCTAGGTACTGGGGATTGTGAAGTGAACAGAACAGATAGTAATCCCTGACATCATAGAGCTTACATTGTGGTTAGAAGAAGGGATAGACAAGATAAATAAGTAAAACATATAGTATGTTATATGGTGTTAAGTGCTAAGGAGAAAAATAAAGAAGGGGCAAGGGATAGACTATGTGTATGAAGGTTGTAATTTTAGATAATATTTAAGAATCAGAGTAATGTGATAGGGGCAGGAAACACTGAGGGGATAAAGGAGAAAGGAGAAGCAGAAATAACTCCATGGTTTTGAGCCTGGAAAAAATGGTGATTCATATAGCAGTGACAGATAGAGTAACTTGGCTGTTTTAGATCAGGTCTCCTAGAGTGAAAACAGTCCTTGAAAAGTGTCCAAGGTTAAAAAGTTATGGGAGAGTCCAAACGGTGTCTTTGAGTTGTGAACATATACAGGACCCATAGGTACAAGTGATGAACATCTGAGAAAGTGAATGCACAAACCTAAATGAAACAGGGAAGCTTGATTATGGAAGAACAGACATTTGGGAAGATGGTTAGATTTAGGCTATCTCTGTCATGAACTCAGTTTGTGACTTTGAACAGTTCTTCCCCCTCTCTGTGCCCCAGTACCCTCATCTGTGAAACAGGATACTTGGTTGGGTTAGATAAGTGATTTTCAAACTCTGCTCTGTGGCATACCAAGGGTGGTAAAGAGCCCTGTCAGTATCTACAGAGGATAAAATGGGGGAGGAGGGGGGACAAGCAGGGTTACTGGTCATCCCTCTGCCTTAACAGAGTCAATCACTGTTAGATAGTACCTGAGGTGCCTGCTAGCTCAGATGCTCTGTAACTCTGCTTGCCTGACAACAACCTTGGGAATATTTGCTCACCCTTCCTTATAGGCTTATTCAAAGATTTGGGGAGACATCCTGGATGATATGGAGGTCACAAGGACGAAGAATGACAAAAGGGAGAGGGATGTAGCCTGTGGTATTGATAGTTTTCTTTCAGTGGGAGCAAGACAGAAGAATCTTCAGACTTGGGGATTGGAGCAGCTGTTGTGGTAGTGGTTATTAAACATTGAACCTTTCCAACTGGGCCAAGCTTCACTGTTGCTTAGCCTTGGCTCTAAGACTCTAATGCTGTAGAACTACTAGGCTTTATTTAACCATTAGCAGCTAAGCCAAGGGAAGGGCTACCCTGTCAATGGGAATAGGGGAACTCATACGGGCTACCACATAGGAAGGTCTTTTGGGTTGATGGTAAATTCCTTGATGTAATTTGGGTATGCTGTACTGTCGGAAATTACCCTGTTACCAGTTACTTTTCTCCAGTTGCTCATGAGGAGTAGGGAGTAGGTAAGTCAAGGAGCAGGGGTAGTAATTTCAACCCTTTATAGGCTACATTGTGTTTTACATAGTGCTCTTTCATCCAGGTGCTCAGCTGAGTTTCACATGAATCCTGTGGGATTGATAGGGCTTGGACTCTTTTTTTTTAAATTTTTTTATTGTACTTAGGTGAAGGTTTACAGAACAAATAGTTTCTCACTACACAGTTAGTACGCATATTGTTTTATGACATTGGTTAACAAACCCACAACATGTCAATATTCTCCCTTCTCAAACTTGGAGGACATTTTTTCTTTTTTGGTGAAAATACACATAGCCAAAGATACACTATTTCAAAAATTTCGACATGTACAATTCAGTGACATAGATTACGTTCTTTCAGTTGTGCTGCTATTCTCACTATCCTTTTCCAAATTATTCCATCACCATTATCTTCAACTCACTGCCCCCTAGGCTTACCATCAAATCTTTTGAGTTGCTGTTGTCAATTTGATCTCACATAGATGATTCTTTTAATTTTTTTGTACTTTGGATGAAGGTTTACAGAACAGAATAGTTTCACATTAAAGTTAGTACAAATATTGCTCTATCACAATGGTTAACAACCCCACGACATGTCAACACTGTCCTTTCTTAACCTTGGGTTCACTATCACCAGCTTTCCTGTCCCCGCCTGCCTTCTAGTCCTTCTCCCTGGACTGCTGTGCCTCATTAGTCCCGTTTTGTTTTATGGGGCTGTCCAATCCCCGGCTGAACGGTGAACCTCAGGAGTGACTTCACCACTGAGCTAAAAGGGTGTCTGGGGGCCATAGTCTCAGGGTTTCTCCAGTCTCAGTCAGGCAAGTAAATCTAGTCTTTTTTTTTCTGTTAGAATTTTGTTCTACATTTTTCTCCAGTTCTGTCCAGGACCCTCTGTTGTGATCCCGGTCAGAGCAGTCAGTGGTGGTAGCTGGGCACCATCTAGCTGTAGTGGACTCAGTCTGGTGGAGGCCTTGGTATCCGTGGTCCATTAGTCCTTCGGACTAATCTTTTCCTGGTATCCTGTTCTCTTCATTCTCCCTTGCTCTTGAAGGGGTGAGATCAGTGGAGTATCTTAGATGGCTGCTCACAGGCTTTTAAGACCCCAGATGCTACTCACCAAGGTAGAATGCAGAACGCTGTCTTTATAAACTGTGTTATGCCAATTGAGCTAGATGTTCCCTGAGACCATGGTCCCCACAGCCCTCCACCCAGCAAATCACTCCCATCGGGAGTTTAGATGTGTCTATGGAGCTTCCATGACCTTTCCTTGTACAAGTTGTACTGGCTTCCCCAGTATTGTGTACTGTCTTACCCTTCACCAAAGTTAACACTTATCTATTGTCAACTTAGTATTTCCCCGCCACCTGTCCCTTCCCTTGTAACCAACAAAGATTGTTACTATTTGTGTGTAAACTTTTTCATGAGTTTTTACAGTAGAGGTCTCATAAATATTTGTCTTTTTGTGATTGACTTATTTCACTCAGCATAATGTCCTCCAGTTTCATCCATCTTATGAAACGCTTCACAGATTCATCATCGTTCTTTATAGTTGCATAATACCACATTGTGTATGTACCATAGTTTGTTTATCCGTTCATCTGTTGATGAGCATCTAGGTTGTTTCCATCTTTTTGCTATTGTGAACAATGTTGCAATGAACATGGGTGTGCATATGTCTATTTGTGTGACGGCTCTTATTTCTCTAGGATATATTCTTAGGAGTGGGATTGCTGGATCATATGGTATTTCTATTTCTAGCTTTCAAAGGAAGCGCCATATCATTTTCTAAAATGGTTGTATCATTA
>NW_004443996.1:14833182-14846911 GCF_000243295.1 Trichechus manatus latirostris
TTTTGGTAGGATGTGTTTTCATTCTCATTTGATTCTAGGAATTTTTTGATTCCATCTCTGATTTCTTCTATTACCCAGTGGTTTGTAAGCAAGGTGTTATTAAGCTTCCATGTAATTGATTTTTTCATTGCTCTTTCTGTTGTTAATTTCTACCTTGATAGCATTGTAGTCAGAGAAGATACTTTGCATTATCTCAACATTTTGCATCTTGTTGAGGATTGCTCTGTGGCCTAAGATGTGGTCTCTTCTGGAGAACGTTCCATGTGCATTGGAAAAGAATGTGTACTTTGCAGCTGTAGGGTGGACTGTTCTATATATATCTATGAGATCAAGTTGGCTGACTGTGCCCTTTAGGTCTTCTGTATCTTTGTTGAGTTTCTTTTTAGTTGTTATGTCTTTCACCAAGAGCGGTGTGTTGGAGTCTCCTACTATTATTGTGGAACTGTCAGTTTCTCTTTTCCGTGCTTTTCGTTTGTTTTATGTATTTTGGAGCCTTGTCATTGGGTGCTTAGATGTTTATTATGGTTATGTCTTCATGATGGATCATCCCCTTAATCATTATATAGTGTCCCTCTTTTTCTTTTATGGTGGATTTTGTTTTAAAGTCTATTTTATCTGAGATTAGTATTGCCACTCCTGCTCTTTTTTGGTAGTTGTTTGCTTGATATATTCCTTTCCAACCTTTGATTTTAATAAATTAACATCTTTGTTTCTATTGTGTGTGTCTTGTAGACAGCATATTGATGGAAACTGTTTTTCTTTTTTTTTATCCGTACTGTCACTCTCCATCTCTTTATGGGTGCATTTAGGCCATTTACATTCAGTGTAGTTATTGATAGGTGTGAGTTTATTGCTGTCATTTTGTAGTGCTTTTTTTTGTGGTGCTGACTTTTTTTTGTTCCTTTTACTCTCCTGTGCGGAATTCCTTTTATTTGTTGATATTTTTTTCATTTCTTTTGATTTTGTAGGTTTTGTTTTTACTGAACTTTATGTTTTTCCTCTTTATTTTGATGAGTATGTTTGTTAACATTCTTTGTGGTTACCGTGAAATTTATCTTTACTTTTATAAGTTTGAAGCAGTCTATTATTACTTGATATCCCCTTGCCTTCCTCTCCATTAGAAGGTTCTATACCTATTCTCTCTTGTATTGTTCTGATGTTGTTGTCATTTACAGATTAATTGCTCTGATTCTGTGTTGTATTTCTTTTGGTTTTGGGTATTCCTTGATAGTTCATTTCCTAGATTAATATCTGGCTGGTAGGATCCTGCATCCCAGATTCATCCTGTCAGCTGATGTTGTTTTTTCTCAGATTGAAGGAATCCCTTTAATAAGTCTTGTAAGTTTGGTTTGCTTTTCACATATTCCCTTAATTTTTGTTTATCTGGAAATGACCTAATTTCACCATCATATTTGAACGAGAGTTTTGCAGGATATATTATTTTTGGCTGGCAATTTTTTCTTTCATTGTTTTATGTATGTCATCCCATTGCCTTCTTGCCTGCATGGTTTCTGCCAAATAATCTGAGTTTAGTCTTATTGTTTCTCCTCTGTATGTGACTTTTTCTTTTTCTTCAGCTGCTCTCAGGATTCTTTCTCTTTGGTTTTGACGAGTGTGATTATGATATGCCTTGGTGATTTTCTTTTGGGGTCTATCTTATATGGGGTCCGTAGAACTTCTTGGATGGCCAACTTTTCATCTTTCATGATATTGGGGAGTTTTCTGTCAGCAGTTCTTCAATGATCCTCTCTGTGTTTTCTGTTTCCTCCCCCTGTTCTGGAACTCTGATCATTCCCAAATTTTTGCTTAGATTGTATCCCACATAATTCTCAGAGTCTCTTCATTTTTCTTTGTCCTTTTTTGTGAGTTTTCCTCAAACAGAGTTGTAGCCAACTGTTTGTCTTTAATTCCGCTGATCCTGTCTTCCACCATTTCAAACCTGCTCCTCAGCCCTTCTATGACGCCGTCCATTTATGAAATCTTGTTGTTTATCTTTTTGATTTCTATTTGCTGTTTTTGTATGATTTCTAGTTGTGAATTTATTTTGGCATTTTGTTCCTGCATTATTTTTGTGAATTATTCCAATTTTTTGTCTGTATTTTCCATGAAATTGTCTGCCTTTTCCATGAATTTGTGTATTTTTTCCTCATTTTTGTCTACTTTTTGCTTCAGCTCTTGGATAGCGCTGACTCTTAGAGATTTGAATTCCCTATCAGGTAGTTCTTGTGCCTTTTTTTCTACTGGAAAGTCATCTGGTGTTTTATTTTGGATGCCTACTGGGACCATCCTGCCCTGTTTTTGTAAATGTTTTGATATTGTCTTCTGTTGAGGGCATTTGGTAGTTATTTTCCTTGTTTATTGATTGTAGGTTTGTTTGTTTCATCCTGCTTTTTTTTATTTGACTATGTCTGAGCTGGTGGCCTGTGTGTTCTTTGTTGTTTGCTCGCCTGTGGGCACGATACTTTTTGCCTCCTTCTCTAATTGGCAGGGTCCATGGCTCAGATATGGTACAGCAGGGCAGGTCTAGCTGAAGAGGAGTTGCTGGGATGGGTTATTTTGTGGTACATACTACGGCCACCAGGGCAGGCCAGTAATCAGTGCAGGGCAGGTTTTGGTAGGCCTTACCTGAGCTGTTTCATGGCATCATGTTCAGTTCACAGTTCAGGTAGACAGGATGGAGGGGTGAGACTCTGATTTGTGGAGCGAAGATGGGTATGGGAGATAGAAGAGAGGGACAGGAGTGAAAAACATACAAACAAAAAAGAGTGCTAGGGGAGCTTGCTGTTGGAGTGGAGAGATGAGAGACTATGAAATGGAGAAAAACAAAAAGGAGAAGAAAAGAAAAAAATGAATAAATAAAATTTAGAAAGAAAGAAGAAAAGCAATGCTTCCAGGGATCCCTCTGGTGTGGCTGCAAGATCTGAGGAAGTTGCTTCCAGGCCGTGAAGTACAGCCTGGTGAAAACGGGTAGAGGTGTCACTCAGCGCCAGGTATTCAGGGGACAAGAAGAGAAGGAAAGTATAGAGAGATGAGAAACCGAGAAATGAAGAAAGATAAAAAGGGGAAAAAAGGGAAAAGAAAACCAAACAACAGATAAAAAATAAAAATAGAACAAGAAAAACCCCCAACGAAAAACAGAAAAAAAAGCCCCCCCCCAAAAAAATAAGAAAAAAGAAATGCCCTCGGTGATGCCTCTGTGCAAGGCAAAACTGAGGGGTATGTCCCAAGCCGCACAGTACCTCTTGGCTAGAAGGGGCTCCCAATTCAAGAAAATAAAAAGAAAGCAAACAATTCAAAACAAACAGAAAGCCCCGGGATCCCACCAGTGTGGTAGCATGGGCCAGGAAGCAGTTTCACATTCGAGCGACGTTTCACAGCCTTTCAGAAAGAAGCAAAGATGGCGCATGGAGCCAGGTATTTGAGAGAAAGGAGGGGGAGGTGGTGAGAAGTAAGGAAGAAATCTAAAGAAGCAGAAAAAAGCAACACCAGCAGTGAACAAATGGCACTTAGGGAGCCAGCCAGTGCGGGCGGGTGGAATTCAAGTGACACTGTAATGAAGGTGGTGCGTCTCTGCCAAGAGACTGTCCGCAGGAAGCAGAGCAGGCCTAGTGGGGGGTGAAGAAGGGTGGGGAGGTGGGAAAGTGTATATCGCTGGTTAACAGTTGTTCTGTCTCCTGCTGGAAGCTCTGTGAAGCTGCTTTCTCGTACCCCCTGTTTGCAGGTCTCTGATAGGAGTCCAAGATGGCAAATCCGTGCTGTGTTAGCTGATAGGGGACCTCTGCATATATCTCTCCTCACTCTCTATTCTCTTACAGTTCCTTATTCCATTTGGTGTTTGGCTGAGTTCTTTATCTCTTCGTTTGATGTTTAGGGATTCAGGACTGCTGTTTTCTCTGTTTGGCTTAGTTTTTTGGATTTTTGCTGTGGAAGGATGGCATGGTACTTCTGCCTATAGTGCCATGTTGCCTGCTATCTAGGGCTTGGGTTCTTATTCCCATTTGATAGATATCATTTCTTCATCCATTAAGATCCAGCTTGAGCTTCACCTCCTGTACAGAAATTCCACCTCCACACTGGTCCCTTCACTGCTCACCAACCACAGTATTTAAATTGTATACGTCTGGTATTAACCAGTTGCCATCCAGTTGATTCTGACTCATGGCGACCCCATGCGTGTCAAGAGTAGAACTGTGCTTCATAGCGTTTTCAATGGATGTTATTTTAGAAGTAGATCCTCAGGCCTTTCTTCTGAGGTGCCTCTGGGTAGACTGAACCTCCAACCTTTCAGGTAGAAGCAAGCAACCTTTTGCACCACACTGGGACTCCACTTCATGTATAGTCACTTCACTATTCTTGTTTGAATAGTGAATCTCTAGTTGTTTCATGTGTAGATGTTTATGTCCCCCAACAAGCCATCATTATTTCTAACAAAGCCTCCTAACTGATTTCCTTGCTTCAACTCTTACTGCCTACCCTACAGTCTATTCTCAATATAGAAGCTAGAGAATTCCTTTAAAAAAACAAGTCAGATCATCATGTCACTTTCAGTGATCAAAATCTTGCAATGGTTCCCAGTCTCACTCAGAGTAAAATATAAAGTCTTAGCAGTGGCCTAAAAGACCCTTCCGTGTTCTTCCTCTGGCCTATCACCTCTCTTATTACTGGCATACTGTGCTTTTGCTTGTTTATTAGATTATGGTTTATCTTCCCTTGCTAGAATATAAGTTGCTTGAGATCTAGGACTTTGTTCTGTTCAACTATATATTCCTAGCCTCTGTAACAGTACTTGGAACATAGTAGACATTCAGAAAAGTCTGTTGGATGCATAAACAAGACCATAAAAGCCTTAAGGGCAAGCACTATTCAATTCCCCTGCTCATGTTCCTCAGTCTAAACACACTTGCCTTAATTGAACAATGAAAGTTAGAGCAGAAAGGACCCTTAGAAACTTAGTATATCTCCCTCATTTAATAGATGGTAAGACTGAGGGAAAGGGACTTGACTAGGATCATATAGCAAGTTATTGGCAGAGTCAGAACAAGAATTTGAGTCACCTAAGTGATTTCTGTACTATGCACACAAATTAGTCTTATTTCCCAACTACAAGGCAAATGCAGGGCATTGTCAGTTTGGAGAAGTAAGCTCTGGGAAGACTAATGTGGAAGTCGAAGAATTTTGCTTTTCTACAAACAAGAGTTTCCTCTCTGATTTTGGAGGACAATAGTAACTGGACAAAGTGTTACGTAAATACTTGACCTATTAAACCACAAATAACAGAGAGTCATTGAACAAATCAATTAGCAAGCCTTTTTTTGAGTGCCTAAATTTTGCCATGATTTGGAGCCGGCTTGATGGCAATCAACAACAATAAAAACATATTCCTAGACTTGTGCTAGATGCTTAGGGAAATATGAAGATGTTTGGTCCTGATTCCTTCTTTCTAGGAGCAGTGTAGCAGTGGAGGCAAGACTCACCCACTTGAAAAAAGGGGATACCAAATTGTGAAATACAGACAATAAGCACTGTTGAGAACAGCAGGAGACCACTGAGGACTGAAGTAGGTGTTATGGAGGAAAGGAGACATCTTTCTACCTATCTCAGGTTGCATTCCTGTTCGTGCTTTGTGTTTCTTCATTCAAGTGTCCACTTGCATCCGTGGACCTGATTCTATACCTATAATTCTTCAGGAAGTATCATATGTTTGATATAGTTATCAGGCCCTTTGCTTTCTCCCCACACCCCTCAAAGGGGGTCTGCTCTCAGTTTAATAAATATTTACTGAACATCGTACAGGAAAGGTGTGCGTTGGGGTAGTATCCTTTCACCATACCTATTCAATCTGTATGCTGAGCAAATAATCCAAGAAGCTGGACTATATGAAGAAGAATGGGGCATCGGGATTGGAGGAAGACTCCTTAACAACCTGCGTTATGTAGCTGCCACAACCTTGCTTGCTGAAAGTGAAGAGGACTTGAAGCACTTACTGATGAAGATCAAAGACCACGGCTTTCAGTAGGGATTACACCTTAACATTAAAAAAAATAAATCCTCACAACTGGACAAATAAGCAACATCATGATAAACAGAGAAAAGATTGAAATTGTCAAGGATTTCATTTTAGTTGGATCCACAATCAACACTCATGGAAGCAGCAGTCAAGACATCAAAAGATACATGGCATTGTGCAAGTCTGCTACAAAAGACCTCTTTGAAGTGTTGAAAAGCAAAGATGTCATCTTGAATACTAAGGTGTGCCTGACCCAAGCCATGGTGTTTTCGATAGCCTCATATGCATGTGAAAACTGGACGATGAATAAGGAAGACCAAAGAAGAATTGACACCTTTGAATTGTGGTGTTGGGAAAGAATATTGAATATACCATGGACTGCCAAAAGAACGAACAAATCTGTCTTGGAAGAAGTACAACCAGAATGCTCCTTAGAATCAAGGATGGTGAGACTATATCTCACATACTTTGGACATGTTACCAGAAGGGATAAGTCCCTGGAGAAGGACATCATGTTTGGTAAAGTAGAGGGTCAGCGAAAAAGAGGAAGACCCTCAACAAGATGGATTGTCACATTTGGTTGCAACAATGGGCTCAAGCATAACAATGATTGTGAGGATAGCGCAGGACCAGGCAGTGTTTCATTCTGTTGTACATAGGGTCACTATGAGCCAGAACAGACTCGATAGCACCTAACAACAACAACATGTGGGTACCAGACACTGAGCCAGAGGCCTGGAATAAGAAGATAAATATGGTTGCTTACCTCCAGTAGATCAATGTTTAATAAGACAAATAGAGATTAAATAGAGATTTACAACATAGTTAAATATAAAAATCAGTTTATTTATATCCCCCTTCATTTAAAAATGGATTTGTGGTGGCAAACATGGTAAGTTCTGCTTGTAGAACAAATTGTTATGGGAGCACAAATGAGAGAAGGAATGATGTGGGGTGAGTCAGCCAAAGCTTCCCAGACAAGATGATATCTTAATTGAACTCAGAGGGTTATTGGGAGTTTTCTGGGCAATCAAGGATTGGGAATGTGGGTAGGGGAAAACATGATAGACAAATGGAACAGCACAGAAGGCAGGTGTTGCCTGGCTTGTTAGGGGAATAGCTAGTGGTTTTGTGTCTAGAGTAGGTATGGTAAATGCCTAGCATGATCACCACCATCATCTGCTCCATGCTCGTTGCAGAAATTATCAATCAGACATAATTGTTCCTTCCCAGTGAGTCTAGATGTGGCTGAGACTCCTTCTAAACACAGTACTCTAAATGGCTACTTCCAGTCAATTTGAATTGATTCATGAGTTGAAACTTATTTGCCATCCTTGGCTGATCTGCAATGCCTATTAAAGTTACAGTTTTTCTGTGATCAACTTAGACATATGGAAACAGAATTTCATTGGCAATCAATGGTTTTAACAAGCCCCTCTGCCAATGATACTGATGTAGTCGGTTGGACCTGGGTTTGGTATCTACTATGGCATATGATGTTACTGAGTTTAAATTTTTCTCCTGCTGTCAGAAATTTTAAATTAGAGGAGTGGTCTTTATTTTAGAAAGCTCTTTTTGGCAATAATAGACTGGAGGAAGGGAAGACTGGTTAGGAGGTAACTGCAATATTTCAGGCAAGAGATGATGAGTGCCTGTTGTTGTTGCTGTTGGGTGCTGTCGAGTAGATTCCAACTCATAACATACCCAAAGGACAGAGTAGAACTGCCCCATAGGATTTTCTCGGCTGTAATTTTTACAGAAGCATATTGCCAAGTCTTTCTCTTGTGGAGCCACTGGGTGGGTTTGAACTGCCAACCATTGGTTACCAGCTGAGTGCTTAACTGATGTGCCACCAGAGTTCCTTGATAAGTGTATAGAAGAGGATAAATTGGAAATACACTACCTGAGACAGATGATAGAAAGTAGTAAGTGTCAGAGGTCAGGTGCTTTTGGAGAATATGAAAGGGGGAAAAACAACTTTTAGATAAAGGGGGGTGGTGTTGGTGTATGGGGAAAGATTTATAAAGATAGAATTTGAGCCAGACCTTAAAGGACAGTTAGTACTTAACATAGAGAAAAGGGTAGAAGGAGACCATTTCACACCTCTGAACTAGCAAGAGCAAAGACCTGAGGGTAGAAAAATTACAGGGTATGTATGTGGAGAAGTGAACAGTTCAATTTGGCAGGCTTTAGTTTGGCATTCAGAGGTGACTTTTTTTCCCATCATCATCCCTGTTCCTAGATAGTTTCTTTCACCGTCCAGGTTGCAGGTGCTCTGGAAACATAAATTAGTGTTAACATTAACTGAAGTGTGGTTGAGGGAGGAAGGGCTCACATCTGCAAGAACTGCTCCAGTGCTGATTCAAAAAATCTTCTGATTTCTCTGCAGCTCTGGGTTGTTCTTGTTGTTATTTGTAAGCCTTGAACGCTACTAAGGGAGGATGGCTAAGGAAAGATGATGCTGTTTATTATCTAATGGGAGAAGGAGAATAGGCCTATAGGCATGAAAAACCCCTCAGGGCACTTCTAGAATGTACAATGGCCATCTCGGCAGAGCTCTTCAGGAAACCCCTATGTATCCTTAAGCAAAGAGAATTTTATATATATATAAAACCCCTCCTTCAATTAAATTGCATTATAAATTGACTCAATTTTTCACAAGACATAGCGTTCACAAAGTGCTGACTCAGATAGTTCATTTTCTGCTCACAACAATCTTGTGAAGTGTGTTTTATGATTACTCTCATGGTGAGGGTGAAAAAATTAAGGTTCAGAGAGGTAAAAAGACTTGCTCAAGGATATGGAACTAGTAATTTACCAAATCAGGATCAAACCCATGTCTCCTACCCCATCTCCAAATCCTGAACTTTTCCACTGCACAAGGAGGTATCAAGGATTAAAATTGACATCAAATATAACCCATTCTTTTAAGGGGGAATCCAACAATATTTCATTTCAACAAACATTTTTTTAACACCTTTTCTGTTTTAGGCACTATGCTAGATGGGATGCAGAAAATGATAAAACAATTCTTACCCTCAAAGAGCTCACAGGCTAGTGGGAAAGACAGACAATACAATAAGAGAAGTGCTAATAGAAGAATGTACGAAACCCTGTGGGACATCAAAAGAAGAGCGAATTACTGTGCAGAGAAGAAATGGCATTTGAGAAAGGCCAAAGCCCTCGGTCAACACAATCAAACTCCTACGGCAGACCTGGAGATGGGATGAAGAGGAGGGAATTGAATGGGTATGTTTTAAGGCCTTCCTGAAAATACCTTTGTCCTTTTCTGATTGGAGAGTTAGCTGCATTTGTGGAGGCCATTGCTGTGCTGCTACTGTCAGAGCTAGGTTCAATGGGTCTCATGGCTTGTGCCAGTAATCTCTGCATTGACTTCTGCGAGGTCTAGTGCTGGGTATTGGATGCTGGGACAGAAGACAGGCTATTGCCTTTCCTTAGGTGTTCTACATGTGCCTGGAGCTGAAGTGGGTGATATACTTGAGTCCTCAGAGTTTACAGTAAGAAAAGGTCTGTTAGACATCATTCTAACTACCAGAAGAAGGAGAATTGAACTAACATTGACTGAACGTTCAATATTTCATTTCATTTCAGATCAACACATGCTTATGGAGAGTTTTCTATGTGATAGGCATTTTATAAGGCACCACAGATTTACCTTACAGTTGCAGAGACAGTAGGTTAAGAAGTAATGGTAAATAAATAACACAACCTGGTATGGTGTACAGTAAAGTTATGCATAATGAGTTTTGGAATACACAAAGAATAGAACAATGAATTGTGCCTGGGAATTCAAAGCAAGGTTCTGTGAGGAACTGACATTGGAACTGGGTTCTTCTGGATGAGTATCCCAAGCACTGTGTTAGGTACTTTAGGAAAGTAACTATATCTCAGGATGCTTTTGGTTGCAAATTACAGAAACTCCAACTTAAAGTGACTGGAACAAACAGGGGACATACTGGTGCATCTAACACGAAATTCCAGAGGTAGGACAGGCTTCAAGCATGGTTCAGTTATGCTTCTGGATATTTTTCTCTGTGATTCTCTTGACTTTGCCTTCCTCTGTATGTTGACTTTGTCCCCAGGCTTGTTTCCCTCATGGTAGCAAGAGGGAAAACCAGGGACAACTAGGGCTAAAGCTTCCTCTTCTATATCCAGTGAGGGAGAGAGCATTGCTTCTCACACCGTACAACAAAAATGAACCTTAAACTCCAACAACACTATAAACTATCTAGACCTGATAGACATGCATAGAACACTCCATCCAACAACAGTACAATATATATTCTTCTGCAGTGCACATGGAACATTCTCCAGGAGAGACCATATGTTAGGCCACAAAGCAAGTCTCAATAAATTTAAAAATCTTGAAATCATACAAAGTATCTTCTTCAAACACAATGGAATGAAACTAGAAATCAATAAGAGAAGGAAAACTGGGAATTTCACAAATATGTGGAAATTAAACAAAACACTATTCAACAACCAGTGGGTCCAAGAAGAAATCACAAAGGATATTAAAAAATACTTAGAGACTAATCATAATAAAAGCAGAATATACAAAAACTTATGGAATGCAGCAAAGGCATGCTCAGACAGAAATTTATAGCTGTAAATGCCTACATGAAAAAAGAAGGACAATCTAACATCAATAACCTCACTTTAAACTGTGAGGAACTTGAAAAGGAGAACAAACTAAGCCCAAAACTACCAGAAGGAAAGGAATAATGAAGACTATAGTGGAGATAAATATAAAATAAAAAATCAATAGAGAGATTCAACAAAACCAAAAGTTGATTCTATGAACAGATTAATAACATGAACAACTTTTAGCTAGACTGAGAAGAGAAAAGAGAGAGAATGCAAATAACTAAAATCAGAAAAGAAAGAGGAGAGATTACAACCAACTCTATAGAAATAAGAAGGATTATAAGAGATTAATCACTATTAACAATTGTACACCAACAAATTAGAAAACCTAGGTGAAATAGACAAATCCCTAGAAACACTCAAACTACTTAAATTGATTAAAAAAGAAGTAGAAAATCTCCACAGACCTAGAAAAAGGGAAGAGATTGAATCAGCAATCAAAAACCTCAAAACAAAGAAAAGTCAATGAGTAGATGGCTTCATTGGTGAATTCTATCAAACATTTAAAGAATTAACACCAATACTTCTCAAACTCTTTAAAAAAATAGAAGAGGAGGGAGAAATTCCTAACTCATTCTACAAGGTTTGTACTACCCTGATACCAAAGCCAAATAAAGACACTACAAGGAAAGAAAACTACAAGCCAATACCTTTATGAATATAGATGCAAAAATCCTCAACAAAATACTAACAACCTGAATCCAACAGCATGTTATAAGCATTATACACCACGACTAAGTGGAGTTTATCCCAGGAATGCAAGGGTGGTTCAACATAAGAAAATCAGTCAATGTTATACACCATATTAACAGAAG
This sequence comes from Trichechus manatus latirostris, assembly GCF_000243295.1. NCBI lineage: Eukaryota > Metazoa > Chordata > Mammalia > Sirenia > Trichechidae > Trichechus > Trichechus manatus. Next base: position 14,844,673 of record NW_004443996.1, read on the forward strand.
GAAGGGGAGGGGGGAACAAGATAATCTGAATAGATGCAGAAAAGGCATTTGACAAAATCCAACACCTTTCATGATAAAAACACTCAGTAAACTAGGAATAGAAGAGAAAGTCCTCAGCATGATAAAGGGCATTTATGAAAAATATACAGCTAATATCATATTCAATGATGAAAGATTGGAAGCTTTCCCGCTAAGATCAGGAACAAGATAAGGATACCAGCTTTATCCTCTACTATTCAACATTGTACTGGAAGTTGTAGACAGAGCAATTAGATAAGAAAAATAAATAAAATGTGTCCACATCAGAAAAGAAGAAGTGAAACTCTCTATTCACAGACAATATGATACTATATACGTAAAAAATTCCAAAGAATTGACAAGAAAACTACTAGAACTAATAAATTAATTTATCAAAGTGGCAGAGTACAAGATCAACACACAAAAATCAGGTGTGGTTCTATACATCAGCAATTAACAAGCTGCAAAGGAAATCAAGAAAGCAATTCCGTTTACAATAGCATAGAAAAACATATAATATCTAGGAATAAAAGACTTGTACACTGGGAGAATGAAAGACTTGTACACTGGAAACTATAAAACATGGCTGAAAGAAATTTAAAGAAGACCTAAATAAATGGAAAGACATGCCCTGTTTATGGATTGGAAGAGTTAACACCGGTAAGATATTAACACTGCCCAAAGTGATCTACAGATTCAACACAATCCCTATGAAAATTCCCACTGCTTTTTTTTTGTTGTTGTTGTTGCAGAAATGGAAAAGCTAATTCTCAAATTCATATGGAATTTCAAGGAGCCTGAAGAGGCAAAGCAATCTTGAAAAAGAACCAAGTAGGCGGACTCACACTTCCTGATTTGAAAATGTACTACAATGCTACTCTAATCAAAACAGTCTGGTACTGGTATATGGATAGACATATAGACCAATGGAATAGAGCTGAGAATTCAGAAATCAGCCCATACGTCTATGACCAATTGATTTTTGACTAGGGTTCGAGGTCCATTCAACGGGGCTTTCCTCATAAGTCTCTTCAATAAATGGTGCTGGGACAACAGGATTTCCACTTGCAAAATAATGAAGTTGGACTCATTCCTCACACTATATATGAAAATTAACTCAAAATGGATCAATGGCTTAAATATAAGAACTAAATCCATAAAACGATTAGAGGAAAACATACGGATAAAGATTTAAGACATTGTTTTTGACAATGGATTCTTAGATATGACACCAAAAGCATGAGTAACAAAAGAGAAAATAGATAAGTTTGACTTCATCAAAATTAAAAACCTTTGTGCACCAAAGTCATTGGTTACCAGAATATATCAAGAATGTGAAAAGACAACCTACAGAATGGAGAAAATATTTAGAAATTGTATGTATGAAAAGAGTTTAATATCCAGAACATATTTTAAAAAAACCTTCTAGAACTCAACAACAGAAAGATGAACAACCCAATCAAAAAATGGGCAAAGTACTTGAATAGACATTTCACAGAGAAAATATACAAATGTCCAATAAGCACATGAAAAGATGGTCCATGTCATTAATCATTCAAAACAAACAAACCCATTGCCGTCCAATCGATTCCAAAAAGCATAAATCAAAACCACCATGAGATACCACTTTACACCCACTAAACAAACGAAAAAACCAAATCCTTTGCTGTCGAGTTGATTTTGACACATAGGGACCCTATAGGACAGAGTAGAACTGCCCCATAGGGTTTCCAAGGAGCGGCTGGTGTACTTGAACTGCTGGCCTTTTGGTTAGCAGCAGAGCTCTTAACCACTGCACCACCAGGGCTCCAATGGCTATTATCAGAAAAAAGGAAAACAGTAAGCGTTGGCTAGGATGTGGAGAAACTAGAACCCTCATGCACTGCTGGTGGGAATGTAAAATGGTGCAGTTACTATGGATAACAGTTTGGTGGCTCCTCAAAAAGATAAATACAGAACTAGCATATAACTACGACCTTTCCTTGTACAAGTTGTGTTGGTTTCCCCAGTATTGTGTACTGTCTCACCCTTCACCAAAAATACCACTTATCTATTGCCTATTTAGTATTTCCTCCCCACCCATCCCATCCCTGGTGTCTTAGTCATCTAGTGCTGCCATAACAGAAATACCACAAGTGGATGGTTTTAATGAAGAGAAGTTTATTTCCTCACAGTCAAAGTAGGCTAAAAGTCCAAATTCAGGGCGTCAGCTCCAGGGGAA
>NW_004443996.1:14860730-14864431 GCF_000243295.1 Trichechus manatus latirostris
TGTATTTTCGATGAATTTTTCTTCCTTTTCTATGAATTTGTCTATTTTTTCCTGATTTTTGTCTGCTTTGTGCTTCAACTGTTGGATAATTCTGAGTATTAGAGATTTGAATTCCTTATCAGGTAGTTCTAGTGCCTTTTCTTCTACTGGAAAGTCATCTGGTGTTTTATTTTGCATACCTACTGGAACCATCCTGTCCTGTTTTTGTAAATGTTTTGATATTGTCTGCTGTCTTCGGGGGGTTCGGTAGTTAGTTTTCTCATTTATTGTTTGTAGATTTGTTTGTTTCATCCTTTTTTAAAAAATTTGGCTGTGTCTGATCATGTGGGCTATGTGTTCTTTTTGTTTGCTCGTCTGTGGGCATGATACTTTTCACCTCCTTCTCCAATTGGCAGGATCAGTTGCTCTTATATGATACAGCAGGGCAGGTCCAGCTGAAGAGGAGTTGCTGGGATGAGTTGTTTGTGGCACTTCCTACAGCCACCGGGGCAAGTTGGTAATCAGTGCAAGGCAGTTTCCAGTAGGCCATGCCTGTGCTGCTTGGTGGTGTGATGTTAAGTGTATCGTGCAGGTAGGCAGGGTGGAGGAGGGATATTGTTATGTCTGGAGGTATGATGGATATGGGAGAACGAAGAAAAGAAGAGGAGCCAAAAACATACAAAGAAAGAAAAAGAGTGCTAGGGGAGCTTGCTGTTGGAATGGAGAGATGAGAGACTATGAAATGGAGAAAAGCAAAAAGGGGAAGAAGAAGAAAAAAAAGAAAAGAAAAGAATGAATAAATGAAAATTAGAAAGAAAAAAAAAAAGCAAAGCTCCCAGGTATCCCACTGGTGCGCGTACGAGGTCTGGGAAGTTGTTCCAGGTGTTGCAGTACAGCCTGGCTAGAAGGTTTAGTGGTATTCAGCACCAGGTATTCAGGGGGCAGGAAGAGAAGGAAGGTATAGAGTGAGAAGAAACTGAGTAATGAAGAAATACAAAAAGGGAAAAAGAGGGAAAATAAAACAAAACAAAATAAAAAACAAACAAGTAAAACCCCCCAGAAAACAGAAGAAAAAACACAAAAAAAGAAATGCCCTCAGGTATCCCTCTGTGCATCTGCACAAGCTGAGGGGTTAGGTCCTAAGCCACGTAGCACTGCCTGGCCAGAACGGGTTCCCAACTTGAGAAAAGGAAAAGAAAACAAACAATTCAAAACAAACAAGGAAACAAAAGCCCTGGGATTCCACCAGCGTGGCTGCCCAGACCTGGAAGCAGTTCCACACTTGAACGGAGCTCTGCAGCCCCTTAGGAAGAAGCAAAGATGGCGTCCAGAGCCAGGTATTTGAGCAAAAGGATGGGGAGGTGGTGAGAGGTAAGGAAGAAAACAAAAGAAGCAGGAAAAAGGCAACACCAGCATCCAACAAATGGCACTCAGGGAGTTGGTCAGTGTGGGCTGGTGGAATCCAAGCAGCCGGTGCTTCCTGCCCAAGAGACTGTCACTGCGGGAAGCAGAGGAGGCCGAGTGGGGGTGAAGAAGGGTGGGGAGTGGGAAAGCGTATATCGATGGTTACCGGTTGTTCTGTCTCCTCCTGGAAGCTCCATGAAGCTGCTTTCTCATACCCCCTATTTGCTGGTCTCTGATAGGAGTCCAAGATGGCGGATCCGTGCTGTGTTAGCTGAGAGGGGACCTCTGTATAAACCTCTCCTCACTCTCCATTCTCTGTCAGTTTTCTCACTCCATTTGGTGCTTGGCTGCGTTCTTTATCTCTTAATTTGATGTTTTAGGGTTTCAGGATTGCTATTTTCTCTGTTTGGCTTAGTTTTTTGGATCTTTGCTGTGGAGGGATGGCGTGTTGTTTCTGCCTGGAGCATCATGTTGCCGTTGTTGAGGATTTCTGTATGAATATTCATGAGGGATATTGGTCTATAATTTTCTTTTTGTGTCATGCCTTTCCCTGGTTTTGGTATCAGGGTTATGTGGCTTTATAGAATGAATTTCAGAGTGTTCCATACTTTTCTATGCTCTGAGATACCTTTAGTAGTAGTGGTGTTATCTCTTCTCTGAAAGTTTGGTAAAATTCTCCAGTGAAATTGTCAGGGCCAGAGCTTTTTTTTGGGGGGGGGGGAATTTTAGAATTACCCTTTTAATTTCTTTTTTAATGGGTTTTTTAGTTGTTCCCTCTCTGTTTGTGTTAGTTTAGGTACACAGTGTGTTTGTAGAAAATTTTCCATTTCCTCCAGGTTTTCAAATTTGTTAGAGTACAATTTTTCATAGTGTTCTGTTATGATTCTTTTAATTTCAGTTGGGTCTGTTGTGATATCGCTGATTTCATTACTTTTTCAGGTTATTCACTTCCTCTCCTGTTTTTCTTTTGTTGGTTTGGCCAATGGTTTATCAATTTTGTTCATCTTTTCAAAGAACCAGCTTTTGGTCTTGTTAACGCTCTCAATTTTTTTTCTATTTTCTATTTCATGTAATTCTACTCTAATTTGTATTATTTGCTTTTTTCTGGTGCCTAAGGGCTTCTTTTGCTGCTCCCTTTCTGTTTGTTCTAGTTGTATGGTTAATGTTTTTAGTTTGGCCCTTTCTTGTTTTTGGATGTGGGCATTTATCGCTGTAAAATTACCTCTGAGCACTGCTTTTGCTGTGTCCCAAAGGTGTTTCCATTCTCATTTGATTCTGTGAGTTTCTTTATTCCATCCTTAATTTCTACTATAACCCAGTAGTTTCTGAGCAAGGTGTTGTTCAGTTTCCATGTTTTTGATTTTTTTCCCTTGCTTTTTCTGTTATAGATTTCTACTTTTATGGCTTTATGGTCAGAAAAGATGCTTTGTAATATTTCGATGTTTTGGATTCTGTAAAGTCTTGCTTTATGGCCTAATATGTGGTCTATTCTGGAGAATGTTCCATGTGCTTTGGAAAAGAAAGTATATTTAGCTGCTGTTGGATGGAGTGTTCTGTATATATTTTTGAGATGAAGTTGGTTGATTGTGGTATTTAGCTCTTCCATTTCTTTGTTCAGCTTCTTTCTGGATATTCTGTCCTTCCCTGAAAGTGGTGTGCTGAAGTCTCCTACTACTATCGTGAAGCTGTCTGTTTCTCTTTTCAGTGTTGTTAGGGTGTGTTTTATGTATTTTAGAGCCCTGTTGTTGGGTGCGTAAATATTTATTATGGTTATGTCCTCCTGGTGTATTGACCTTTTAATCATTATATAGTGTCCTTCCTTAGCCTTTGTAGTGGATTTTACTTTAAAGTCTGTTTTGTCAGAGATTAATATTGCCACTCCTGCTCTTTTTTGAGTGTTGTTTGCTTGATATATTTTTTTCACCCTTTGAGTTTTAGTTTGTTTTTGTCTTTAAGTCTAAGATGTGTCTCTTGTAGGCAGCATGTAGACGGATCATGTTTTTTTTAATCCAATCTGCTACTCTCTGTCTCTTTATTGGTGCATTTAGTCCATTTACAATTTAGTGTAATTATTGATAGGTATGCGTTTAGTGCTGTCGTTTTGATGTCTTTTTTTGTGTGTTTTGACAATTCCTTTCTTCCACTTAATTTTTTATGCTGAGTGGTTTTTTTAATGCATTTTCTTTTCATCTTTTTCATTTTTATTGATTTTGTATTTGCTAAGTCTTTATATTTTCTTGTTTTTTTTTTTTTTTTTTTGATATGTAGCATTGTTAGTTTCCTTTGTGGTTACCTTAATATTTACCTGTATTTTTCTA
>NW_004443996.1:14864531-14892997 GCF_000243295.1 Trichechus manatus latirostris
TTTTTTGTTTTAATGTGCCATCTTTTCCATATTGATGTCTCTATTTCCTTATTTTTGGCATTTTGGCTTTGATTTATTTTTATGTGTTCCCTGTCTAGATTTGTATCTTGTTGCTCTGTCCTGTGTTCTAGTCTTGAGTTGTTATCTGACGTTATTGATTTTCTAACTGGAGGACTCCCTTTACTATTTCTTGTAATTTTGGTTTGGATTTTGAAAATTCCCTAAACTTCTATTATCTGGAAATGCCCTAATTTCACCATCGTATTTGAGAGACAATTTTGCTATATATATAATTCTTGGTTGACAGTTCTTTTCCTTCAAGGCTTTATATGTGTCATCCCATTGCCTTCTTGCCTGCATGGTTTCTGCTGAGTAGTCCGAGCTTAATCTTATTGACTCTACTTTGTAGATGACTTTTTATTTATCCCTAGCTGCTCTTAAAATTCTCTCTTTGTCTTTGGTTTTGGAAAGTTTGATTATAGTATGTCTTGGTGACTTTCTTTTAGTATCTACCTTGTGTGGGGTTGGATAAGCATGTTGGATAGATATCTTATCACCTTTCATGATATCAGGGAAGTTTCTGCCAACAAATCTTCAACAATTCTCTCTGTATTTTCTGCTATCCCCCCGGTTCTAGTACTCCAATCACTCATATGTTATTACTCTTAATAGATCGCACATAATTCTTAGGGTTTTAAAATTCTTTTATCTGATTTTTCCTCAAATAAGTTGGTGTCAAGTGGTTTATCTTCATTCTTACTAATTCTGACTTCCATTGTCTCAATTCTACTCATATGACTTTCTATTGTTGTCTGCTTCTGAAATTTTATTGTTAATCTTCTGGATTTCTGTTTGCTGTCTCTCTATGGATTCTTGTAACCTGTTAAATTTGTCATTGTGCTCTTCTCTAATCTTCTTAAGTTCTTCTATTGATTTATCTTGTGTTCCTTGGCTTGTTCTGTGTTTTGAATGATCTCCTTCCTGATCTCTTGAAGTGTTCTGTATGGTAATCTTTTGTATTCTACCTCTAGTAATTCCAAGAAGTTCTCTTCCTCCTGAAGCTTTCTTGATTGTTTGTTTTGGGAGCTTGCTGAAGCCATCATGGTCTGCCTCTTTTTGTGATTTGTTATTGACTGTTGATTCTGAGCCATCAATAAGTTATTATATTTATTTATTTTATGCTTGCTTACTGTGTCCTAGATTCTTGTTTTGTTATGTTTTGATATACCCAGGTAGGATGCTCTTGTGAGCTGGTTTGATTATTTGCACCTTTGAAGCTCGAACATCATGTCACCAGGTGGTTAGATCTGTTACTAGGTATGTGAGCCCAGGAGTCCATTTACTTTTCTTGTATGGATTCAGCTCAGGTGTCTAGATAGTTGGTCGCCAAGTGTGTGGTGCAGGCTCTCAACTACAGTCTTAGGAGGGCAGGGGTAATTGGAGTAGGCACAGGTATCTGGCTGCAGTGGGGGCCATGCACTGAGCAAGGCAGGGGGCTGATGGCTGCCTGTGAGTGTCTGGAGGAAAGTGTGTCCCTGTTCCTTACAGCACATAGATGGGTGGGTTTTGTAGCCTTACTATGGGCACCCAATTCTGTTGGCTTAAAGACTGGGAGGCACCACTTATTCTTGAACCCCTGTCTCAGGTGGCTAAGTGGAGCCACCAGTCCTCAGGCCCCTGATGTGTGTAGGTGAGGACTGTGCTTAATGGGCAGAGCGGTGTCAAATGTTACAAACCTGCCACTCCACCATATAGCTGATAAGGTGAAGTTAAGCTTGAGGTATATACCCTGTTCTACTGTGCTAATAAGGGCTTGTGCTGTTGAAATGGGTCCACACAGGTCTATGCAGGGGTGAAAGACATTCAAAGTCCGTGGACCCCTTATGCCTGTGCCTAGGCAAAGGAGCTGAGCCTGCCCTAAGTTCCTGGCTTAGGGAAGCTGGCAGATTATTTTTTCCTGTTTGATAATATGTTCCCTCTCCAAGGCAGGGAGAATGGCTCAGAGCACATGAGGAGTTATACTTCTGGCCCGGGGAAGCAGCAATCACTGTAGCCGGCCCTGGATCTGGTGCAGAGCAGGGAGGGAGCAGATAAATTGGAGTGATGTTCTTCCCAAAAGTGGTGTTTTTTGATTCATGTGGTAGGTTAAATACATGTACTTATCTTTTGCTGACTGAGTGCCACTTTTCACTGGCTCTGTCTCTCCCATCTTGGAAAACGCAGCCGGAATACCACTGCCTGCCTCACCATGCATGCCAGGCCTGCAGGGCACTGGGTCCCGTGGGGTCAGGTTTGGCGACTCCTCACTGCTTCTTAACGTCTCTCCCTCCCCTTGCCAGTGAGTCCTATTCCTCAACTTTGCCTTTGATGTTCATGGCTCCTAGATTGTCATGTATAATTGGTTCACTTGTTTTTTTGGGTCTTTGTTGTAAGAGGGACCACTGGAAGAGTCTGACTACTCCGCCGTCTTGGCCCTGCCTCCTGCATTATTCTTAATAGCCCAAAAGTTGAAACAACCCAAGTGTCCATCAACAGGTGAATGAATAAACAAAATGTGGTATATATATACAGTGGACTCTTATTTAGCCATAAAGAGAAATGCCATTCTGATACATGTTATGGCATAAACTTGAAAACATTATGCTGAGTGAAGTAAGGCAGACAGAAAAAGACAAATATTGTATAAGCTCACTTGTATGAAATATCTAGAATAGGCAAATGCATAGAAACTGAAGTTTATTAGTGGTTGCCAAGGTCTGGAGGTAGGGGGTAATGGAATTTATTGCTGAATGGATACTGAGGTTCTGTTTGGTGAGATGAAAACCTTTTGGAAACGGATAGTGGTGATGGTAGCACAACATGGTGAATTTAATTAATGTCACTGAATTATACACTTAAACATGGTTAAAATGCTAAGCTTTTTGTTATGTATATTTTCCTACAATACTTTTTTTAAGTGAAACTTACTGGTCATGATAAGTAAAATTTAGGGTAAGTTTATACCAAGCATGGGAGATTTCCTGAGATTAGTTTAAAAGCAGCTGAACAGTTCAAATAGCTTGCATGGAGCCCCAATTTTGGCTTACGTTTCATATTTTTTAAATGCTTGCTTTAATTGGTATCTCTTTTTTTCAGGTCTTTTATGGTACATGTGTTGACTGAGAGACTAAATTATGAACTCCTGGAATAGCAACAAACAAATCTGTCTTGGAACAAGTACAGCCAGATTGTTCCTTAGAAGTGAAGATGGTGAGACTTTGTCTCCTGTACTTTGGACATGTTATCAGGAGGGACCAGTCCCTGGAGAAGGACATCATGCTTGTTAAAGTAGAAGGCTAGCGAAAAAGAGGAAGACTTTAACAAGATGGATTATTGACACAGTGGCTGCAACAATGAGCCTAAACATAGCAACGATAGTGAGGATGGCACAGGAATGGGCGATGTTTCTTTCTGTTGTACATAGGGTTGCTATGAGTTGGAACTGACTTGACAGCACCTAACAACAAGAGCATAGCAACACTATTTCCATAACATAAAAGTAACTTGTCTTATCTTCACAGCCCGCATATTCAGTGAAGATGGTGTGGAAAGCTAGTTATGGGAAGGCAGTATCATGAGGTTTAAGAACTGTCTTCAGAGTCTGCAACTTCTGGATTCACATCTCTGCTTTGCTATTACCTAGCTAGGTGCCTTAGGCGAAATTACTTCCTTTCTTGGAGACTTCATTTCTTTATCTATAAAATGAAAACAACACTAAGAACTACGTCACAGGCTTTGAGGATTACACGAGATAATCCATATAATGTGTATAGGAAAGGTTCCCAAAGTTTCTTGATTTACTATGCCCTTAGTGTCTCAGTAATTTTTTTCATACCACCCTTAAACTAAAAGAAATACTGAACAGTTTTTTTATTAAGTAGTTAAGTACAAAAAAAACCTTAATAGTAGTAGTTTATGTCATATCCGACAGATGTAACTGTTTTCATCAAAAATTTAAAATAGCTTGCAGTATCTGTCAGTTTGCAATGGCACTCGGGGGTGTTTTGGTGTACCATTTGGGAATAGAACATTGCCAGGCACATGGTTGATTATATATTATTATTGTGAAATGTCTGTGGTTATTATTGGAAGGACCTGGGTACCAGAGAGAGGATGCTGATCTTTATGTTTGACCGAGACTTTGAATATCACTGACAGAGGGATGCCTCCCTTTTGGGTAGTAATCCTGTCTAGTCCAAGTGTCTTCTAAATCAACACCAACCCATCCCAGTCTGGGGTGGAGGAAATGGTTTCTATGTGCACAGAAAAGAAAACTTCATCCCCAAAGCAGTGCCATTTTCTAGCTTTACCCTTGCCAAGATTTTCCTGCTCCCCTACTCTCATTCAGCCAATAGTCACTCCTTCAGAAGAGACTTCTGTATGTTAGATCAAAAATATTTCCCTCTGTCTCTGCCTGGTCTGTCTTACTCCCCTTTTCCTCCTCTTCCTCTCTCCATGTACCTGATTAAGTATATGAACCTGGCCACTGCCCCTTCATGATTAGGGAGCCTGGCTACTTAATTCAGGAAAAATGATTGGTTGGACTCTGTTTTGAGTTTCATTTTGGCCTGTGAGCCAGAAAGAACAGTGGATGTTGATAGCTCATTCTTGCATAACTCTTTCCTTTCCCCTCCGGGAAAAAAGGAAAGAAATTTAAACAGACAGACTCCAGAAGGTGGCCTGTGGGCTTGGGCACCCTTGATAGTCTGAGGGGAGTAGAGGTGGGGGCTGTGCTTAATCTCTAATTCTGAGCAATTGAGGCCTATGGGGATTTTTATCATTTCCTTAGAGGCTGGAGCTGACTTCAGTTATATTTAGTTGTTTAGATTCACTGATGGGAAATCTGGTATTTGAGGAAAGAGAAGAAATGAAATAGCAGACCTGTCCATGCACTGTTGACTTTGGGCCGCCTTGGTCCTGGCCAACAGAGGTCGGGAGCGGCTGGCTGGCTTTTAGCCCTGGCCGGCGGCGTTTGCTTTGGCCATTGCGGGGAAATAGCACTTTGTGGAAAGCTAACCTTCCCCGCCAGCGACCTATTTTTGTCCTCAATCTGTTGAGTCCAGCCTGGAGGCTGGGTCCAGGATCAACAGAGGCCATGGAAAATGGGACTGGCTGCCTGGCAGCCAGGACTGTGGGCTTTGTCTTCCTGACCAGGGCATTCATTACTGAGCCCAAGAAGGCAGGAATGATAGGCAGCTGGGGACCTTGTGGCATCAAGACCAGAAAGAGATAGCTGCTCTTTACATGGTTATTGCAGCCCAGGGCTGGCTTTAATGCATCCTTATACCCCACTACTTCCCAGACCATCTAGTCTAGAAAGATGGATGTGTGGCTAGAGCTGACACATCTCTCAAAGTGCCTGGGGTCCCCTAGGTGAGGTCTCCCCACAACAGAGAGACCACTAATCATTGGATCAATATCTTTACCTACTAACCATGTGCTATGAGACTACAGAGATATATCAGTTGTGATCCTTTTCACCTGAGGTCTCAAGGTCTTACTGGGGAAACAGACTATTTTATAAAGAGATACTTAAAGTACTAGGCAGTACAGTAAGTACCATGTGAGTGGTACAAAGTGCTGAAGGAATTCAGAGGGCAAGATCCCTGGGGGTAGGGGAGTATGGGTTGAATTGAGCCCTGAAACGTGAGTAGGGATCAGAGGTGGCAAGAGCTCTATTTTGCTAAGGTAAAAACCCTTTGAAATTGACCCAACATACATACTGATTTGACTCTGGGATCCTGGTATCCAACAATATTGTGTTCAGACTAGGGTATCCATATTGAAATGGTTCTGAACCTGAGTGAACAGAATGACCTGAACTTCTCAGACCAACACAACTTGTCTAGAGCTGGGATGGAACTAGAGTGATGTCTGGTAGCATGAATCATCTTCCTCAAATCCTACTTTTACCCTGTCACCCAACACGATTTAAATCTGAAACCCAGTTATGGCTTCTCTATTGCTTTCAGATAGCCAAGCATCTGTGTTTGGTGTTTAAGGCCTTTTTACAGTCTGATCCAAACCTTCCCTTCCAGCTTATTTTCTCATTCTTAGAGACTCCAAACTCCCCCCCGGTCATGGATTGAGTTGTGTCCCCCAAAAATATCCGTCAGCTTGGCTGGGTCATGATTCCCAGTGTTGTATGACTGTGTAATCTACGTGATTTCCTTATGTGTTGTAAACTTTATCACTATGATGAGATTATATGTGATCTCCTTAAGTGTTGTAAGTTCTATCACTGTGATGAGATTATACTGATGAGGTTTACTAAATTAGATAGTGTCTTAATGCAATCTCTTTTGAGATATAAAAGAGAAAAGCGAGCAGAGACACATGGGAACCTCATACCACCAAGAAAGCAGTGCCGGGAGCAGAGTGCATCCTTTGGACCTGAAGTTCCTGCACAGAGAAGCTCCCAGACCAAAGGAAGATTGATGACAAAGCTGATGGAGAAAGTGTTCCCCTGGAGCTGATGCCCCGAATTTGGACTTGTAGCCTACTGGACTGTGAGAAAATAAACTTCTCTTTGCTAAATCCATCCACTTGTGGTATTTCTGTTGGAGCAGCACTAGATGACTAAGACACCCCCAAAGCCCATGGGAAGTGGCTTAAAATTATTTGCGGGGCCAAAGGACTTTGACACCAGTCCCCTCCCTCCCTTTGAGAAGTTGAGATTCTCTGTGAGGTCTCCTCTCTCTGTTTCACACCTACCATTCCCATTACACTTTTTACTTTATCGGAGTCTTGTTGAAAACTGATTCTTTGTTGCTCTAGATTGTTGTTGTGTGCGGTCAAGTTGATTTCCACTCACGGGTCTTTATGAGTGTTCTAGATTGGGGATTGACAAACTTATTCTGTAAAAGGCCAGATAGTAAGTATTTTAGGGTCTGAGAGTCATACTGTCTTTGGTGTAACTGCTCAACTCTGTTGTGGTAGCAGAAAAGCAGCCATAGACAATACGTAAATGAATGAGCATGGCTGCATTTCAATAAAACTTCATTTATGGACACTGAAATTTGAATTTAGTATAATTTTCACATGTCACAAAATATTCTTCTTTCATTTTTTTTCAACCATTTAAAAATGTAAATACTGTTCTTAGCTTGTGGGCTATACAAAAACAAGTGGTGGACTGGATATGGCCTGCTAGCCATAGTTTGCCAACCCCTGCTCTGGAAGACAGAACTCAGATTAATGGTGGAAACTATGGGAGAGTTTGACTCAAAATAAAAAAAAAAAAATGACTAGAGTAGTAGGAAAATGGAATAGGTTGCCTAAGAACTACTCATTGTTCACCAGGGGTATTCAACACCACTGGTTGGATATGTCATAGGTGAATTCAAAGGTTTTGTGAAGGCTTGTACTTGATTTTTTCTAAGTGTACAGAATTGAGCTTGTCAAAGTTTTGCTTCTTTCACATTTCCCAAGTACTTGCTGTTTCTGTTTTATTTTTGAAGGTCTGTGTCTCCCACTGTTCTCCACCTAGCATTTGATAAGATGCTATCTCAGTTTGCTCCCATTTTTTTCACGTGTATACATATTATTTTCCTTCCAGAAACACAAGGGTTAATGTCAAAAGGGCAAGGTTCATCTGGCAGCTGCTGCACTGCTGCCTAGCAACCATCTGGGGCAGCTGAGAATTACTGCAGAAGGATTTGCGGGAAGATGTTCTGACCCACCATCAGGGCAGAGTAAAGATCAAATGAGATAATATAGGTAAATACCTTTTGTTAACTATAAAAACAGAATTTTATTCTGTTTTACAGAATATCGTGTCCTCTTTTACTTTACTAAAAGGAATTAAAAATTTGTTTCAAGAAGTTTCCACTCCTTTTTGTCCCCCTGCCTTCCACAGTGGTTTGATCCTGCTTCTTGGAAAAGCATCCCCTTTCTGCCAGTCTTCTACAGTGTTCTGATCCTGTCTCAAAGACTACTTGATGCTGTCGAGTCCATTCCAACTCTAAGGGACCCGATAGGACAGACTAGAGCTGCCCCATAAGGTTTCCAAGGCTGTACTCTTTATGCAAGCTGACTACCACATCTTTCTCCTGCAGAGCCCGACCTTTTGGTTAGCAGCGGAGCACTTAACCACTGTGCCACCAGGAATCCTTGTCTCAAAGACTACTAGGCCCTTTTTGTTCTTACTTGTCCCTCTTCTTCTTTTCCAAACCTCCCCCAGAGTACTTTGATGATGCCTCAGAGAATAGCATCCCTGTTCAGCTCCCTATACATCTCAGTGGTTTGATCCTGTCTGGAGAGCATCAGCATCTTTCCCCCTCTCATCTCACCCAATGATTTGATCCTGCATCATTGAACATCAGTTTCTTTTAGCTCCTCCCCCGGGGTCCACAGTGGTTTGATCCTACCTCACTGCCTGGTCCTTTCTGACCCCGCCTCCAGCATCACCACCACAAATGGTATGGTCCTTAGCATCAGGTCTTTTTTTGTCATCCCCCCACCCCAAGCATATTGAAACAGCCTTATCTCATTCCTTATTCATCCTGATCCCTTCAGTGGCTTGCTCCTGCATTAGCAGTGTAAAACTGACCCAAACGGATTTAAAGTGGTCAGAACTTGCTCTTGACCAGTTCAAATCTGTTCTGACAAGGGAAAATCAGTTCTGACCAGTTCAAATCTATTTTGACCAGTTTGAACTAATTCTGCTGAGCTGGAGTCTGAGGTCGGAAATCCAGGAAGATGGCTGAAAACAGTGCTGATTCAAGCCAAAGCAAGGAATCAGGTACTTACAGAAGTTGAAACTGAACTAAGAACTAGAAAAGAAGACAGATCAAATAAGACAGGAAAATACAAGGGCCGGGGTTGGATGAGGGGAGGCTCAAAAGAGATTTGTTGCACCCAAGCCCCCTCCCCTTTTATTTGAGAAGTGAGAGGCATTTTTAGGAGATAATGCAAGGTTTTAGGTTCTGCCATGGTATGCCTGGGAAGCAGTGTGGGAGATGACACTATCCAGCAGCCCCCTCTGGCTGGAGCTGAGACTGAGTTGTTTGTGGCCCTGGTGATTCCTGGGTCTGCAAGACAGCCCCTGAGACCATTTTTGTATCTGGCCTCACCTCAGGGCATGAATATTAAGAATTCCAAACCATAAACGATAACCTTCCTACCCCTTTAACTGTGGATGGTCATGATGCTGTTTAGCTGTTTAGGGATACTTCTTAGGTTAGAAGGAGGGACTGGTAAATCTTAAAGAAAAGAGCTAATTAGGAAAGGTAAGACATGAAGTGAATGACTCAGTTAATTAGAATAGAGCTGAGGGAGTACACCTTTCAACTTTTTAGAGATGTGTAGAAGGTGGTAGGTTGAGAACAGTCTCTAAACTCTGATCCCTGGGACTGATTATCTATTCGCTTATTATTTGTGGTATGAAGTGGAAATTGGCCTGTGTTGTCTGAATTTCTCCTGGGTGGTTGTCTTTCAGTTTTTTTTGTGGGGACTGAAGTTGAAGGGTAGGGGTTGAAAATCATAGAGAATGAAAAATGTAATTTTCACAGACTGCAGCATTTCTAGTTTGTTCAAAATCTCTGCAGTAGGACAATGGGCAGGTCAGTTGCTTTGATGATGAGTGACATAATGCTGCAAGATTGAGGGTGGGGTTGGAGTTCTGATTTGGTGCAGTATGTCTCATCATCTTTTTTGCAGATAGGAATATACTGAGGCTCTATGGTCGTTTACCTGTGAAGTGAAAAAGAAAGGATTCCTAGAATGGCATAGGAACTCTACTGCCTGGGAGGGAAATTGATCTTTTGTGAGATAATTTGGCTTAGGAGCCTGGGAGTTGAAAGATGTCTTTGAGGCAGATAACTTCAGTTAGCCACTGCCTATTTCTTGATAGAGGAAGATGGCAGCCATTTTAGTCAAGGCAGTTGAGTGGCACTTCAAAATGCTGAGCTAGAAAAAAAAATTAGAAGGTTTGGAGTCATATAACCCAGGCTTTGAATCCTGGCTCTGCTGTTTGCTATGTGGACCATAAGCAAATGATGTAACCTCTCAGAGACTTGTTTTCCTTATTTGTAAAATAGGTTAATATCACCTGCTTATTTTACAAACAAGGAAAACAAGTCTCTGAGGGGTTACATCATTTACTCATATAAATATGAACATTAAACTCTAAGGTTCTTAAATGTAAGAACTTTAGATAAAGTCTAATGTCTAATGCCTTTTGGAGTGAAGTGGTTTTCATTTAACATTTTTGTTTGACTAAGCTAGATTACGTGGCAGGAATTATTGTGTGTGTGTGTGTGTGTGTGTGTGTGTCTGCGCGCGCGCGTGAAGGTGTGTGTGTGTGTGTGTGTGTGTCTGCGCGCGCGCGTGAACAATACATAATTTAGCTTGACAAAGACCATTAAAAAGAAGACCCCAAAAGAAGCTACTGAATTATTGTGAGGAGCAAGGGAGAAATTGTTTATTAAAGTACTTTATAAACTATAAATCACAATATAAATGCAGGAGATTATTTTTATAATAGCATTGATTATCATTAAAATGACACTCAGAAAAGCCACAGCATAAAATGGCTTCCAGTGTTGCAGACTCATAGATCCCTCTGGTCTCAGATTCTGTTCCTGTCCTACTTCATTCTGGACCTGTGACCATCAAAAGTCCTGAGATGTGGTATGAAGCATCATAAGCCACAGTGACCCAAGGTGGGGGTGTGGTCATGTCAAAGATATAGGTTATGGGTGTGGCCTGCCATGAACAAGATAGGGTATCACAATCTGTCCTTAGACCATAAACATCTTGGAATTATTTTATTCCAATGCAAATATGGATTATCTTACCTGGATTCTGTCACGCTCCCTGGAAAGAGCAGGATCAGGTGAAGGAGTAGCGGGAAGGGAAATGATGTGGACAATCATAAATGTGGAGGTCCTGATACTGCCATTCATAAGAGAAGGGGGTGGGAGCCAGCTGAGGCAGTAGAACCTCAGCTTAAAAAAATTAAATTTCAATATATTTGTGGCCATAATAGCCCCATCAGGGAGCTGTGTCCTATACTCAGATTTGTGGGCTGAGGCACATGGCCTTTTTTGATAGGGTAATTTGATTAGTAAATGCAGACATGTGATGGTTACAGTGTACCTGCATTGCGGCAAGACACATGACAAAGTTTTATTTTTATGACATCTTTGTGAACAAGATAGAGGAAATAAGACCTGGAGCATTGCTCCTTTAGTTGCATTCTGAACTAGTTTTATTATTATTTTTTAAAAAGATACTACTCTTCATTGAGCATTTATTATGTGCCAGGAACTGTGCTAAGTACTTATGCACATTAGTCATTTAATCCTCACAACAACCTTATGAGCTATGTATTATTAGCCCCATCACATAGATGAGGAAATTGTTTCCAAAGAAATGTTTCTATGTTTCCCCAGAGCAAGAATTTTTAAGGGAGTGGGTGATGAGGGCACATTCTCTGGGAGGTTTATCAGAATAACGTGGATGAGGGTTTTTCCAAACCACAGAGGCCTTTTCCCTCATTTTAATACTCATCGTTGGATATGTTTGTTGTTTCATGAGCTACTGTGACTGATGTGAATGGGTGGCTGGAACGGCCTTCCGGTGTGTTGAGACAGGAAAAATGTTGAGCTTCACTGCTGTGAAGAAAGGTCTTTCGTGGTAGGCTGCAGAACTTTGTAGCAGGCTCTGTCTTGGTTTCAACATTTTAATGATTTGGATGGAGATGTAGAAAAGCAAGCTCATCAAGTGTTAAGAGAGAATTGGAGTGGGAGGGCAAGTATATATGCTGGATAACAGAACCAGGAATCCAAGAATTTACTAAAGTGTAAAGATGGTCCAAAACAACAAAATAAATTTTATAAGTGTAAATATGCCATCTTGCATTAGTTTCATAAAATAAAATAAAATAAAATATAAAGAACTTAGCAACTCTGTAAGATGGGTACATGTTTAATACAGCTTCCAAAAAACTTACTGGAAACTCAGGCTGCATTACTAGTAGTATAGAGCTTAGAATGTGGGAGGAGATTATTTTACTCAATTCTGAGGTTATAGAACCACACTTCAAGTATTGGGCTCAGTTCTGGCAGTTATCTTTTTTTTTTTTTTTAATATATGACAGTTTTATTGAGATGTAACTCACATACCTCACAATTTACCCATTAAAAATGTACAATTCAATGGCTTTTAGTGTGTTTACACAGTTGGGCAATCATCACCACAATCGCTTTTAGAACATTTTCATTACCACAAAAAGAAACCCTATACCCATAAGTAGTCACTCCCCATTTTCCCCAAACCCACCCAGCCCTAGCCAGTTCCGACTCATGGCCACCCCATATGTGTCAGAGTAGAACTGTGCTCCATGGAGTTTTCAATGGGTGATTATTTTTTTCTTGGGAAATTTGAAGCAAATTTATTTTCTCTTTTTAAAAATTTACATAGAGTTTAAAGTTACAGTTTTCCAGAAATTAATGAAATAGAATTTGATTCATGTAAATGTAAACTGGTCAGGTTAAAATAGTTATATTGCTAAATCTGAAAAACAAAAACAAAACAACAACCTACTATTTATATTATTATCATCATTATTCTCATTTGTAGAAATCTACATGGGTTTTTTTTTTTATTGTATTTCAGGTGAAGGCTTACAGAACAAATAGTTTCTCATGAAACAGTAGTACACATACTGTTTTATGACATTGGTTAACAACCTCACAACATGTCAACCCTCTAACTTCTCAACCTCTTTTTTTTGGTGAAAATATGCATAGCCAAAGACACACCATTTCAAAAATTTCTACATGCACAGTTCAGTGACATTGACTATGCTCTTCCAATTGTGCTGCTATTCTCACTTAAGATGAAGGCTTACAGAACAAAATAGTCTCTCATTTAACAGTTACTACACATGTTGCCCTGTGACAATGGTTAACAATCTCACAACGCATCAACAATATCCTTACTCATCCTTGGGTTCCTTATCACCAGCTTCCTTGTCCCCTTCTGCCTTCTGGCCCTTGTCACTGGACTACTGTACCTCATTAGTCCCATTTGG
Organism: Trichechus manatus latirostris; assembly: GCF_000243295.1. Taxonomy (NCBI): domain Eukaryota; kingdom Metazoa; phylum Chordata; class Mammalia; order Sirenia; family Trichechidae; genus Trichechus; species Trichechus manatus. The sequence continues at coordinate 14,877,610 of NW_004443996.1, forward strand.
TTTTACGGGGCTGTCCACTCCCAGGCTGAACGGTGAACCTCAGAGATAACTTCACCACTGAGCTAAAAGGGTGTCTGGGGGCCATACTCTCTAGGTTTCTCCAGTCTCCTTTAGGCCAGTAAATCTGGTCTTTTTTTGTGAGTTAGAATTCTGTTCTACATCCTTCTCCAGCTCTGTCCAGAACCCTCTGTTGTGATCCTGGTCAGAGCAGTCAGTAGTGGTAGCCAGGCACCATCTAGCTGTACTGGACTCAGTCCGGTGGAGGCCTTGGTAGCTGTGGACAATTAGTCCTTCGGACTAATCTTTTCCTTGTATCCTGTTCTCTTCATTCTCCCTTGCTCCCGAAGGGATGAGACCAGTGGAGTATCTTAGATGGCCGCTCACAGGCTTTTAAGACCCCAGACACTACTCACCAAGGTAGAATGTAGAACATTGTCTTTATAAGCTGTGTTATGCCAAATGAGCTAGATGTTCCCCGAGACCATGGTCCCCAGAGCCCTCCGCCCAGCAATTCAGTTCCTCAGGGAGTTTGGATGTGTCTATGGGGCTTCCATGACCTTTCCTTGTACAAGTTGTGCTGGTTTCCCCTGTATTGTGTACTGTCTAACCCTTCACCCAAGATACCACTTATCTATTGCCTATTTAGTATTTCCCCCCTCACCCCTGCCATCCCTGGTAACCAACAAAGATTGTTACATTTTGTGTGTGAACTTTTTCATGGGTTTTTACAGTAGAGGTCTCATACAATATTTGTCCTTTTGTGATTGACTTATTTCACTCAGCATAATGTCCTCCAGTTTCATCCATGTTATGAGATGCTTCACAGATTCATTGCTGTTCTTTCTTGTTGCATAGTACTCCATTGTGTGTATGTACCATAGTTTGTTTATCCATTCATCTGTTGATGGGCATCTAGGTTGTTTCCATCGTTTTGCTATTGTGAACAATGCTGCCATGAACATAGGTGTGCATATGTCTATTCGAGTGATGACTCTTATTTCTCTAGCATATATTCCTATGAGTGGGATTGCTGGATCGAATGGTATGTCTATTTCTAGCTTTCTGAGGAAGCGCCATGTCATTTTCCAAAATGGTTGTATCATTTTTCATTCCCACCAGCAGTGCATAAGAGTTCCCATCTCCCCGCAGCCCCTCCAAGATTTGTTATTTCCAGTGTTTTTGATTCGTACCAGTAATGCCGGGGTGAGATAGTATCTCATTGTGGTTTTAATTTGCATTTCTCTAATGGCTAGTGATCGCGAGCATTTCCTCATGTGTCTGTTGGCCACTTGAATGTCTTCTTTGGTGAAGTGTCTGTTCATTTCCTTTGCCCATTTTTTAATAGGATTATTTGTCTTTGTGTTGTAGAGGTGTTGGATTTTCTTGTAGATTGTGGAGATTAGACCTTTGTCTGACTTGTACTGTCCAAAAAATTTTTCCCAGTCTGTAGGTTCTCTTTTTACTCTTTTGGTGAAGTCTTTTGAAGAGCATAGGTGTTTCAATGGGTGATTTTTCAGAAGTAGATTGCCAATCCTTTCTCCCACGGAGCATCTGGGTGGACACAAACCGCCAACTTTCTTGGTCAGCAGCTGAGTGTGTTAACTGCTTGTATGGCACTTATCTTTTAAAGATGGACAAAGACAAAATAGAAGTTAAGAAGAGAAGCCTGGACACTAGGGTGGGGCATGATTGCTGTCTTCCAGTATCTGCAGGATTGCCATGGGAAAGAGGATTTTATCTATATGGTGTGACCCCAAGGGGCAGAATTAGGATTGTTGGGTGGAAGTTATGGCAGAGATGATTGAAGATGAGCTGGGCTGTGTAGAAGGGAATGAGTTCCCTATCAGAGGAAATATTTAAGCAGAAGCTGGCTGACTACTTGTTAGGAATTTAAGTTTTCTATGAGGTCTCAAATGCAGGGCCCAGCCAAGAAAAACACTGAAGGAAGGAAACATTTACCAAGCACCTAGTGTATACGTGATGCTTTTACACGCATTATTTCATAATTTTCACAACCATCAAATGAAGTATGTATTATTAGCCTTTCTTTTACAGCTGAGAAAACAGACTCAGAGAAGTAAAGTGACTTGGCCAAGGTCAAGCAGCTAGTAAGTGACCTTGCGGCGGGGGGGAGCACATCAGAGCCCCACATAGAGAAATACGTCACAGAATTTCTACTTTTACCTGATCACTTCTCCACTTGAGTAAAGAGCTGGTATTGCCAGAATGCGAGCCAGGACTATGTGGACAAATGCGTCATGCTGGGCTGGGTGCCTGGAGTAGATGAGAATATCATGAAGATATATGATCAGCTTCTAGTCCAGCAGGTCCTGAAGGATGGTGTTGGAATGCAGCTGGGCTATTACACAGGCTAAATGGCATGACTGTTTATTCATAATGTCTGTACCTTAAACGGAATGCCGTCTTCTATAGATTCTCAGAATGACACAGCTTTAAGAGGACGTAGAGATCCTGGGGGCCCAGATAAACCTACCTATTTTAAAGATCAGGAAAAGTGGCCCAGAGAGGGAGAGGGACTTCTCCAAATTCTTCTACTTAATAATTTTGCCTGTGATTTTGCCAGGGATTTATTTTTTAAAATGTAATCCAGCAAATTTAAGATCAGAGCTTCTTAGAGCAGGAAGAATCAACTTCCCAGTGAAATTTGCTACTCTGTGTCAGAGCTACAGGATAGATACAAAATATTCTTGTGTTCTTTTTTAATATTATAGAAGTCAGTATAATAAAATGGAAAGAACATAGGCCTTGGAGTCAGATTGAATTTAATTTTTTCTAGTACCAGAGGAAATTCTTTAACTCTTGGAGCCTCAGATTCTTTATTTGTGAAAATGAGAATAATAATAGTTTGATTTTAGCCATATGGAATTTGAGGTGCCTGTGTCATATCCAAGTGGAAAGATCTAGGGAAAGCTAAAGCTCAGGAGAATGACCCAGTCTGGAGCTACAGAATCCAGGTAACTTGTCATATTCTGATGCCCTGCTCTTGGGATCAATAAAGAATGAACACACACAAAAATTATAAAAATAAAAGTTATGTATAATTTACATAAGTTATATATATAAATTCTATATAATTTTTATGAATCAAGTATGTTGTATGAAGAAATAATTAAGGGTGGCGGTGTTGGGGATTGACTGGGGAGAAAAGAAAGGAACAGATATTTGTTGAGCTTGCTAGCTGTGTTATATCTATTATCTCATTTAATTTTCACTAAATATGCTTAACAAGCCTGTGAAATAAGAAATTACTTCAATTTGACAGACGAGAAGTAATGAGGGCTTGAAAGTGGGTGGGGTAGTGGAGCTGGTAAGGATGTGACTTACATTTTGGAAATAAGATTGGAATGGCAGAGAGGCAGGGGTGAAGAGACTGGTAATTGGCTTAACCGTAATGTGCAGATAGCCTTTGGGACTCTGCCTAGTTCACATGGTCATGCCAGAGTTAGATGAAATAAAAGCTATGGCAGCACTCTGTAAATTGCAGATCATTGTACCAACGACAAGTACACAGAGGCTTTGATCCTGGGCAACTTGGGAGACTGGGGAGGTTATTGATGGAGGTGGGGAACTCAGGAGGAAGAGTATATTGGAGAGAAGATGATATTTCCTAATTTTTCAATATCTCCCCTGTGCTTGCCAGTTTACCCTATTCATGGCACTCCTATTGTTTTCTACCATTGTGTATAAAGACTACGTATATGTAAATATTTGTAAATACATAGACATCTCTTGAGGTATACACAAAAATTTATCAGTGATAACCTCCAGCAAAGGGAATTGGGTGGGAATGGGACGAACACTTTTCACTTTGTATCCTTTGTACTTTTTGAAGTGTATATCATATGCATGTGTTACCTACTTAAAAAAAATAAAACTGAAAACAAGGTGAAAAAAAAAACAAAAAAAACTCATACCTCCTCCAATAAATTTTCATCTCCTGTACTTTAATCGCAAAGTTTTCCCTATGTCTTATGCCCTTACTTTTCCATGAAGCTTTCCCTGACCACCTTAACCAATAGGTTTATCTCTGTCTTCTCTGACCACTTGGTGTGTGAGCCAATGGGAAGAAGGAAATTGGAGCTAGCAAGTGTAGACTACTCCTGCAAAAAATTGTGGAGAAAGGAAGGGTTTTAGCTAAAGGGGAACCTTGGGGTCAATATAAGGTTTCTAACTTAGGTATTTCTTTATTTATAGCTGGGAGAGACTTTTTAGCATGTTATAGACAGAAGCTAAGGAGCCAGAAGAGAGGGGAAAGAAGTTGAAGATAAAGGAAAGGGAGGAGTTTTAAACAGGCTAGTAGTTTACCAAAACTATCCACAATGTTGACATAGAGTTGCAAATGAATGTGGTTCTAGGAAACTGTTCAGAAATGACTCTGAAAAGCCTGCAAAACTTTCTGTTAGGAACCAAATCCCAGCACAGCCACATCTGTAGCCATTTCCAACAGCATCTCTCCCACAATTAGTCCTCTCGAGTCTGCTGAGAGCTATCGCTCATTCATTCAACAGATGTTGAATGACTGTTTTGAGTAAGGCATAGCACAGAGCAAGAGTTGTGTGGCTTAATTAATTGCACTTATTTAACATTCATAAAAGGGAGAGAGTTTCTGTGAAAATAAAGCCCATTGCCGTCGAGTCGATTCTGACTCATGGCGACCTTATTGGACAGAGTGGAACTGCCCCATAGGGTTTCCAAGGAGTGGCTGGTGGATTCGAATGGCCCACCTTTTCATTAGCAGCTGTAGCACTTAACCACTGTGGAGAATAAGGGTGCTTGAATATAGGTTTGGTGATAGGTTCAAGTGTTGTGAATTCTAACAGAGCCTCTTCAGTACTTGGTTCTGCGTAGGTGTTCAGTAAGTGTTTGTGACATAATTCACTTATTGAGTACCTCCTATCAATAAAGCACTGTGCTAGGCTTTGGGATCATATAGATGAGTTAGACGAAGTCCTACTTTTTGAGGAGAAACAAACAGAACCAGGTTGCCGTGTCTCAAGGGGTGATTGTGGACAGAAGAATTAAAGACAATAAACGTAGACTATTCTTTCAAGAATCTTGGTTAGGACGAGAAGGAGAGGGAGCAACAAACCGAGATAGAGGCAGGTTTAAGGGATTGTTTTTTAAAAGATGGGAGGTCTGAGCTTGATGTGTAGAGGAGAAAAAGTCATTAGAGAGGGAAGGAGTAAAGATGCAGAAGTTGGGGTGGTGATTGATGGAAAGAGATTTCTGAGGATATGGAAAAGAATGGGAAAGAAAGCTGTCCAGGAAATGAGAACTCTCCTGAAGCAGGAGACTATGAATTTTGGGGGGGCATGAGGTCAAAATGAAATAAGTTAAGAGTATGGAAAAAATAGTGATTTAAATAATGAATTGTAGGGCCCAGGCCAGTCAAGGAAGAAAATTAAGCTGGAGGATACTGATAAATTGGAAGAAAACAAGGGACAAAAGAATGAGGAAGTAAAAGCTCTTAATGGAAAAAAAAAAAGTAGCCAGAGAGTAGGATATATGGATTTAAGATTTCAGAGGCAGAGCAGTTCTGACCAGAACCTGGAAGTGACCATAGGCGTGGATAGCTGAAGTATAGGGAAAGGTCATTGGAGTGGAGGAAGTGGGACTCTATGGCTCATCTCCATGGATGCTGAAGTTCCTCCAGGATGGTATAAAGACTTGCATCAGAAGCCAAACATTCAATTTATGTTTTGGAGAAACCAGATAGTATGCAGATGCCAGTGATGAGACTCATTAGTAGGAGAAAGCTAGTGTCTCAGTTGTCATTCACTTCTCCTAGATAAAGAAGTAGGTGAGGGAAGATGTGTTAAATATCTGTCAGTTGGCTTCCCCTCCTTGCAAGGATTCTAAGGGAATGAGACAGCAGACTCAGGCTGTATAGGGTGTTTTACCTGTGACTGTGGAGTCCAGCTTGTATCAGTAGTACCAGCTTCCTAAAGGCCTAGCTAGCAGGGTAAGACAGTGTAGTGATTATCTGTGTGTGGCCTCTAAGATGCAACTCCTCAGGAGCAGTAAGAGGTGTAGGGGTAAGGAAGAACTGAATCACGCAAAGGAGATGGAAACAACATGTTCTTGGCGGAGTAATTCCCCAGAAAATTGTGGTGAGTTGCTGGTATCTCCATGTATTTCCATGGTCTTTCCAAGAACAGTAGTAATAGCATATGAAACAGTTCTCTCACTGATGCTGTGAGAGGAATATCAGGCATTGAGGCCAAGTTTTCCTTGGCTTTTGAGGTACAATTTTGATTACCACCTAGCTCCACAGTTTGGATTTTAGTGGGGAAAGTACTCCAGAGAAGGAGTAGTGAGAGATAGGGGCTCCCAAGTTTGTTGTCGTACATATATTTATCACACAAACCCAAACCAAACCCATTGCCATTGAGTCAATTCAAACTCATAATGACCTTAAGGACAAAGTAGAACTGCCCCATAGGCCTTCCAAGGCTGGAGCCCTGGTGGCATAGTGGTTAAGAGCTGAGCTGCTAACCAAAATGTTGGCAGTTCGAATCCACCAGCCACTCCCTGGAAACCCTATGGGGCAGTTTTAGTCTGGCCTATAGGGTCACTATGACTCAAAATCGACTCGACGGCAATGGGTTTGGTTTGGTTTAATCTTAACAGAAGCCGATTACCACATCTTTCTCCCGCGAAGCACCTGATATGTTTGAAGCATCAACCTTAGCGAGTGTGCCACCAAGGCTTCTTATCTATCACAATTTTTGTCAATTCAACTTTTAACAGGTGTACACCATATTGACAGCAATTACCTTAATTGGCTGAGCAACATTACCCTTAATGGGATTTTTCTATTACTGTAAACTGAAACTCAGTACTCCACAAGGAACAACCCAACCTTCTGTTTCCCCCTCTCTACCACCTCTGGTAACTACTAATAAAACTTGGTCTCTATACATTTGCCTGTTCTTGTCTTTATGTATAAGTGAGGTCATACAACATTTGCCCTTTTATGATTGACTTACTTCACTCAGCATAATGTCTTTAAGTTCCATCCATATTGTAGCATGTATCAAGGCTTCATTTCTCTTACTGAATGAGTAGTATTCCATTGTATGTATGTACCACATTTTGTTTATCCATTCATCCATTCATCTGTTGATGGGGATTTAGGTTGTTTCCACCTTTTGGCTATTGGGAATAGTGCTGCAATGAACATTGGTGTACACGTCTTTTTTTTGAGTCTCTTCTTTCAATTCTTTTGGGTATATATGTAGGAGTGGAATAGCTGGGTCATATGGTAGTTTTATTTTTAGTTTTTTGAGGAACTGCCACACTGTTTTCCACAACATCTCTACCATTTTTCATTCTCACCAGCAATGGAAAAGGGTTCCAATTTGTCCAAATCCTCCCCAACATTTGTTATTTTCTGTGTGTTTTTTTTTTTAATTTTAGCCATCCTAGTGGGAGTGAAATTGTATCTCATTGTGGTTTTGATTTGCATTTCTCTGATGGCTAATGACATTGAGTATCTTTTCATGTGTTTGGTGGCCATTTTAATGTCCTTTTGATGAAATGTTTATTCAAGTCCTTTGCCCATTTCATGATTAGGTTATTTGTATTTTTGCTGTTAAGTTGTCAAAGTTTCATGTATATTTTGTTCATTAGATAGTTATTGGATATATGGTTTCCGAAGATATTCTCCCTGTCAGCAGCTTGTATTTTCACTTTTTTGATAAAGTCTTTTGATGAACAAAAGTTTTCAATTTTTATGAGGTACAATTTATTTATTTTCTCTTTTGCTGTTTGTGCTCTTGTTATTATATTGGATAATCCATTGTTAAAAGCTAGGCCCTGCGGCGTTGCCTCTGCATTTTCTACTAAGACTCTTATGGTTTTAATTTTCACACTTATGTCTTTAATCCATTTTGAATTTGTTTTTGTGTATGATGTGAAACATGGATCCTGTTTCATTTTTCTGCATGTGGAAATCCAATTTTCCCAACACCATTTGAAGAGACTCTTCTTTCCCTATTAAATGGACTTAGCACGCTTGTCAAAAATCAGATAGCCATACATGTGTTTTTTTTTTTCCCTGGACTCTCAATTCTATTCCATTGGTCTATGTGTCTATTGTTATACCAGTACCAGGCTGTTTTGATTACTGTAGCTGTATAACATGTTTTAAAATCAGGAAGTGTGAGTCCTCCTATTTTTTTCTTCTCTTTCAAAATTTCTTTAGCTATTTGGGGCTTCTTGCCATTCTATATAAAGTTGAGAATGTTTTTTTCCATTTCTGTAAAGAAGGCTGTTGGAATTTTGATCAGGAATGCATTGACTGTATAGATTGCTTTGGGCAGTATTGGCATCTTAACAATATTAAGTCTTTCAATCCATGAACATGGAACATCTTTCCATTTATTTACGTTTTCTTTAAACTCTTTCAACAGTTTTGTATAGTTTTCATTGTATAAGTCTTTCATATCCCTGGTTAAATTTATTCCTAGGTATTTTATTCTCTTAGGTGTTATTGTAAATGAAATTGTTTCCCTAATTTCTCTTTCAGGTTTCTCATTGCTGGTGTATAGAAATCCAACTGATTTTTGATTGTTGACCTTTGCCTTAGTTATCCAGTGCTGCTATAACAGAAATATTACAAGCGGATGGGTTTAACAAACAGAAATTTATTTTCTCACGGTTTAGGAGGCTAGAAGTTTGAATTCAGAGTGTTGGCTGGTATAGTGGTTAAGAACAATGCTGCTAACCAAAAGGTCAGCAGTTTGAATCCACCAACTGCTCCTTGGAAAAGCTATGGGGTATTTCTACTCTGTCTTATAAGGTCGTTATGAGTCGGAATCGACTCAACAGCAACAGGTTTGTTTTTTTTTGGCTGTAGGGGAAGGCTTTCTCTGTCAGCTCTAGAGGAAGGTCCTTGTCTCTTCACCTTCTGCTTCCTGGTTCTTTGGATATCTTCATGTGTCTTGACATTTATCTTACCCCATCTCTTTCTCTGTTTGCTTGTTTAATGTCTTTTTATATCTTAAAAGAGATTGACCCAAGATACACCCTACACTAATCCTGCCTCATTAACATAACAAAGAAAACAAATTATCAAATGAGATTATAACTACAGACATAGGAGTTAAGCTTTACAACACATATTTTGAGGGAAGTAATTCAATCCCATAACATTCCACCCTTTGGCCCTCCAAAATTTATGTCCTTCCCACATGCAAAACACATTCACTCCATCACAACATCCTGCAAATCTTAAATAAACTCCAAATCCTAAATCTCATCTTCTGAATCAGCTCAATCAAATATGGGTGAGATATAGGCATATTCCATCCTGGGACAAAATTCCTCTTCATCTGTGAACCTGTGAAATCTAGAATATTAGTTATCTGTTTCCAAAGTACAATGGTGGAACACACACAAGGTAGAGATTTCCATTACAAATGGGAGAAATTGGAGGGAAAGAAGGGGTAAGAGGCACTAAGCAAGTCCAAAACCCAGCAGAACAATTTACGTTAGTTCTCAAGGTTTGAAAATAGTCCTCTGTTCTTTGGGCCCATCTGGGCAAGAGTCCCGCCCTCCAGACTATGGGTGTTGGCCACACCCTCTGGATTCTGGGTGGAGGTCTCTTGGCCCTGGGCTTCAGGTCTGCCTACCAGGCCCACTGGTATTCCAAATCTGCTCCCTTGGCTTTGGGCACCCCTATTCACCTCGTTCATCTGAAGAGCAGCCCCATGCCCTGGGCCCCAGCAGATCCTGTTCTTCTACTGCTTGGACATGGCAGACCTGCCCCGCTCAGATTTGGGCAGCTGCCCCATCCTCCTGACACACCTTATGGCAGCCCCACACTCTGGAACTGAGTTGGTGAAGATCTGACTCTTTGAAACTTGAGAGGCTGTGGCCCCATCCATTGAGATCCAAGAGATTGTGGCCCCACCCTTTGAAATTGAGAAGGCCCTGCTTCCTGTGCTCCTTCCAACAGTTCTGTTGATCTCTGAGCTTCTCCAGGAATGGTCCCTTTCTTTTCTTGGAGGACAACAGATGTAGATCCTTTGGCCTGTTTCCTGCCTGTAGAATTCTAAGAGGCAGACAGCGTTATTCCCTTTTATTTTTTCTCTGTGCCATTCAGTCAAAGATGAAGCATTTTCTGCTGTGGTAATTGGTTAGATCCATCAGTTACAGGCTTAATCTCTAACAAAAGATTGCATAGCCACGTCCTTGGTGAACATTCTAGGACACATATCCTTAGTTCATAAAACTGAATTTTCCAAATCTTAAATTCTGTTTTCATTTTGCACAGTTCATTTTGAAGTCTATCTCTTTCCTCTAGCATTTTACTGTAAGTGGCAAGAAGAAAGCACATGGGCCCTTTAAGATCTTGCTTAGAAATCTCATTGCCAGATAGCTAAGGTCATCACTTACAAGTTCTACTTTTCACCAAACATTTGAACATAATTCAGACAAGTTCTTTGCCACTGCTTAAAAAGAATCACCCTTCCTTCATTGTCCAATCACATGTTCATCATTTTCTTTTAAAGCCTCACCAAAAGCACATTTAATGTCCACATTTCTAGCAACATTCTGTTCCTGGCACCGTACGTACCTTCTATGATGATACAGACTTTCTCTATAGCTCTCCTCACTTCCTTCTGAACCCTCACCAGAATTTCCTTTAACGTCAGTAATTCTACCAACAGTCTCTTCAAGGCAATCTAGGCTTTTGCTATTAGATACCTTAAAACTTTTCCAACCTCTACCCAGTTCCAAAACCACTTCCATATTTTTGGCACACTTCTGATACCAAATTCTGTCTTACTTATCTAGTGCTTCTATAAAAGAAATACAACAAGGGGGAGGGGCCAAGATGGCGAAGTAGTCAGACCCTTCCAGTGGACCCTTTTACAACAAAGACCTGGAAAAATAAGTGAATCGATTATACATAGCAATCTGGGAGCCCTGAACAACAAAAGCAGAGTTCAGAAAACAGACTGAGTGGCAGGGGGAGGGAGAGACAGTTCGGAAGCAGTGAGGAGTTGCCAGACCTGACCTGGCGAAAGCCTGAGTCTTTCAGGCCTGATCAGCTCAGGAGTGAGCTGTGAGGCAGGCAAGCAGCTGTGCTTGGGAAGCGTGTTTTCTGCACTGGGAGAGACCTAGCACCAGAGAGTCTACACGGCCACCCAGAACCAGTGAGAAGCAGCCCTGGATAGGCAAAAGTTAAGTACTTGTGTATGGCCTACTGCAAGGATCAAAAACACCCCCCTTAGGGAAACACTTCTCTCCCATTTACCTCCCTGCTCCCTCCTCTGCAGTAGGTCCCAGACATGCTTCAGCAATTGCCAAGTCCCCTGGGCCGGAACTAGGATCCGTCACATGCCCTGAGCCATTCTCCCTGCCTTGGAGAGTGAACAAATTAACAGGGAAAAAAAATAAACTGCCAGCTCCCCTAAGCCAGGAACCCAGGGTAGGCACAGCTCATTTGCTTAGGCACACTCATAAGGGATCCACGGACTTTGAGTGCCTTTACCCCTGCATAAACTTGTGTGGGCTCATTTCAACAGCACAGGCCCTCATTACTGCAGTACAACAGGGTATTTACTGGAAGTCTAACTTCAACTGTTTCAGCTGGGAAGTGGCAGGTTCTTGACATTTGACACTGCTCTGAACATTAAGCAAGGTCTTCACCTACCCACATAAAGGGCCTGAGGAATGGTAGCTCCACCCACACAACCTAGCCACCTGGGATAGGGGCCCATGAATAAGAGCTGCCCCCCAGTCCTTACAGCCAACAGCATTAGGAGCTCATAGTCTGGCTGCAAAACCCACCCACCTATGTGCTGTAGGGAACAGGGACAAACCTTCCTCCTGGACACTCAGGGGCAGCCATCAGCCCCCTGCCTTGCTCACAGTGTGTCCCCCTGCTTAAGCCAGATGCCTGTGCCTATACCAATCACCCATGCCTATCTATGACTGTAAGTGAGAGCCTACACCACACACTTGGTGGCTATCTACCTGGGCACCTGAGCTGAATCCATACAGGAAGAGTGGGTAGACCCCTGAGCTCACATACCTAGTAACAGATCTAACCAACTGGTGACAGGACACTAGCGCTTCAAAGTTGTCAATAATCAAACTAGATCATATGAGCAGCTTATTTGGGCCTATTAAAATAAAGCAAGAAGCTAAGACACGATAAGCAAACATAAAATAAATAAATATAATAACTTATTGATGGCTCAGAGAAAACAGTCAATATCAAATCACATAAAGAGGCAATCCGTGATGGCTTCAGTAAGCTCCCAAAATAAAGAATCTAGAAATTTTCCAGAGGAGGAAAATTTCTTGGAATACCAGAGGCAGAATACAAAAGATTAATACACAGAACTCTTCAAGATATTAGGAAGGAATTAAGCAATACACAGAACATACAATAGAGGAGATTAAAAAGATTAGAGAAGAGCATAATGACAAATTTAACAGGCTGCAAGAATCCATAGACAGCAATCACAATTCCAGAAAAATAACAATAAAATTTCAGAATTAGACAACTCAATAGAGAGCCATAGGAGCAGAACTGACGCAATGGAAGTCAGAATTAGTGAGATTGAAAATACAGCACTTGACACCAACTTATTTGTGGAAAAATCAGATAAAAGGATTAAAAAAATGAAGAAACCCTAAGAATTATGTGGGACTCTATCAACAGGAATAACCTATGAGTGATTGGAGTACCAGAACAGTGGGTGATAAAAGAAAATACAGAGAGAAATGTTGAAGATTTCTAGGCAGAAAACTTCCCTGATGTCGTGAAAGATGACAAGATAACTATCCAAGATGCTCATTGAACCCCACATAAGGTAGATCCCAAAAGAAAGTCACCAAGGCATATTATAATCAAACTTGCCAAAACCACAGATAAAGAGAGAATTTTAAGAGCTGCTAGGGATAAACAAAAAGTCATCTACAAAGGAGAGTCAATAAGAATAAGCTCGGACTACTCAGCAGAAACCATGCAAGTAAGAAGGAAATGGGATGACAAATATAAAGCCTTTAAGGAAAAAAACTGCCAGCCAAGAATTATATATCCAGCAAAACTCTCTCTCACATACGATGGTGAGATTAGGGCATTTCCAGATAAAAAGAAGTTTAGGGAATTTGCAAAAACCAAACCGAAATTACAAGAAATACTAAAGGGAGTCCTCCAGTTAGAAAATCAGTAACATCAGGTAACAACTCAAGACTAGATCACAGGACAGAGCAACAAGGTATCAACCCAGATAGGGAAGTCACAAAAATAAATCCAAGCTAAAACACTGAAAATAGGGAAACAGATGTCAATACATAAAAGATGACAACATTAAAACAAAGAAGAGGGACTTAAAAAATGTAAACATAAATTTTTCATATGGAGAGGAAGGCAAGGCAATATAAAGAAATAAAAGACTGGTATAAACTTAGAAAAATAGGGGTAAATATTAAGGTAATGACAAAGGAAACTAACAATCCTACAAGTCAAAATAAAAAACCAGAAAAATATAAAGATGCAGCAAACAAAAAAACAACAATGAAAAAGATGAAAAGAAAATACATACAGCAAAACGACTCAGCACAGACAGTTAAGTGGAACAAAGAAACTGTGAACAACACACACACACACACACACACACACACACACACACAAATGACAGCACTAAACTCATCCCTATCAATAATTACACTGAGTGTAAATGGACTAAATGCACCAATGAAGAGACAGAGAATGGCAGATTGGACAGAAAAAAAACTCGATCCATCTATAGGCTGCCACAAGAGACACACCTTAGACTTAAAGACTCAAACAAACTAAAAAAGGATGGGAAAAAAATATATCAAGCAAACAACACTGAAAAAAAGAGCAGGAGTGGTAACATTAATCTCTCACAAAATAGACTTTAAAGTAAAATCCACCACAAAGGCTAAGGAAGGACACTATATTATAGTTATAGTTAACTATAATATAACTACAATATATACTTATACACTCAATGGCAGGGCTCCAAAATACATAAAACAAACTCTAACAGCACTGAAAAGAGAGATAGACAGCTCCACAATAGTAGTAGAAGACTTTCACACACCACTTTGGGTGAAGGAAAGAACATCCAGAAAGAAGCTCAACAAAGAAAAGGAAGAGCTAAATGCTACAATCAACCAACTTGATCTGATAGACATATACTGAACACTCCACCCAACAACAGCCAAGTATACTTTCTTTTCCAACGCACATGGAACATTCTCCAGAATAGACCACATATTAGGCCATAAAGCAAGCCTTAACAAAATCCAAAGCATCGAAATATTACAAAGCATCTTTTCTGGCCATAAAACCATAAAAGTAGAAATCAATAACAGAAAAAAACAAGGAAAAAAGTGAAACATATGGGAACGGAACAACACCTTGCTCAAAAACTACTGGTTATAAAAGAAATTAAGGATCAAATAAATAAATTCACAGAATCAAAAAAGAATGAAAACACATCCTACCAGAATCTTTTGGACATACCAAAAGCAGTGCTCAGAGGTCAGTTTATAGCAATAAATGCCCACATCCAAAAAGAGGAAAGGGCCATAATCAAAACATTAAACCTACCAGTGGAACAAGTAGAAAGAGAGCAGCAAAAGAAAGCCTCGGGCACCAGAAGAAAAGAAATAATAAGAATAAGAGCAGAATTAAATGAAATAGAAAATAGAAAAACAATTGAAAGAGTTAATAAGACCAAGAGCTGGTTCTCTGAAAAGATCAACTAAATTGATAAACCATTGTCTAAACTAACAAAAGAAAAACAGGAGAGGAAGCAAATAACTGGTGTAAGAAATGAGATGGGTGATACCACAACAGACCCAACTGAAATTAAAAGAATCATAACAGAATACTATGAAAAATTCTACTCTAACAAATTTGAAAGCCTAGAGGAAATGGACACATTTCTAGAAACTCACTCACTACATAAACTAACACAAACAGAGTTAGAACAACTAAATAAACCCCTAACAAAAGATTGAAAAGGTAATTAAAAAATTCCCCCCCCCCCAAAAAAAAAAGCCCTGGCCCAGATGTCTTCACTGGAGAATTCTACCATACTTTCAAAGAGTTAACACCACTAATATTAAGGTATTTCAGAGCATAGAAAAGGGTGGAATACTCCCAAACTCATTCTAAAAGCCAGCATAACCCTGATACCAAAACCAGGTAAAGACACCACAAAAAAAGAAAACTACAGACCAATATCCCTCATGAACATTGACGCAAAAATCCTCAACAAAATTCTGGCCAATAGAATTCAGCAACATATCAAAAAAATAAGTGAGATTTATACCAGGTATGCAGGGATGGTTCAACATTAGAAAAACA
>NW_004443996.1:14895127-14897403 GCF_000243295.1 Trichechus manatus latirostris
AGTAAAGGAGAATGAAGAACACCAAAGACAAGGAAATTATTAGCCCAAGAGACAGAAAGGGCCACATAAACTAGATACTATATCAGCCTGAGACCAGAAGAAGTACATGGTGCCCAGCTACCACCAATAACCTCCCCGACAGGGAACACAACAGAGAGTTCCTGATGGAGCAGGAGAAAGGTGGGGTGCAGAACTCAAATTCTAGTAAGAAGACCAGACTTAATGGTCTGAGATGGGAGGTACCCTGGAAAGCGAGGCCCCTGGATTCTCTATCAGCCCAGAACTAAAAGAGTTTCTGAGGCTAACTGTTCAGACAGGGATTGGACGGGACTGTGGGACATAAAGTGATATTCGTGAGGACTGTGCCTCTTAGCTCAAGTACATAGAAGGGACTAAATGGGCAGCTTCTGTCCGGAGGTGAGATGGAAAGGCAGAGAGGGTTAGGAGCTGGTTGAATGGACATGGGGATTTAGGGGTGGAAAGGAGGAGTGTGCTATCACAGTATGGGGAGAGCAATTAAGGTCACATAACAATGTATGTATAAATTTTTGTCTGGGAGACTAACTTGAAATGTAAACTTCATTTAAACTACAACAATAAAAATAAAGAAAGAAAGAAATACAACAAGCAATGGCTTCAACAAACAGAAGTTTATTTTCTCACAGTTTAGGAAACTAGAAGTCTGAATTCAGAGCTCTGGCTCTAGGGGAATGCTTTCTTTTTTGGCTCTGGAGGAAGGTCTTTGTCTCTTCAGATTCTGCTTCCTGGTTCCTTGGAGATCTACATGTGGCTTGGTATCCATCTTACCCCATCTCTCTCTCTGCTCACTTGCTTCATCGCTTTTTATGTCTCAAAAGAAATTGACTCAAGATACACCTTACACTAATCCTGCTCCATTAACCTAACAAAGACAGCTCATTCCTAAATGGGATTATAACCACAGGCATAGAGTTTCAGATTTATGTCACATATTTTTGAGGGACTTAATTCAATCCATGACAACTTTGTACCCTGCAAATTTACTAAATTCATCTAGAAGTTTTCTTGCAGACTGTTTGGGATTTTCTGTATATAGGATTATGTCATTTGGAACACAGATAATTTTACTTCTACTTTTCCAATCTAGATACTTTTTGTCTTAGACTGGGTTCTCTAGAGAAGCAAAATCAGTAAAGCATATAGATATATATACAGAAATATATATATAGAGAGAGATGTATGTCAAAGAGAAAGCTCACACGACTGTAGAGGCTGGAACATTCCGAGTCCGTGGATTAGGATAGAGGTTTCTCCCAATTCACGTAGCTGCAGGGGCTGGCGAACCCAATATCAGCAGGTCAGAAAGCAGGGCTCTTGCTCACAGACTATGAATATTGACAAATCCCAAGATTGGCAGGCAGGACTTCAAGGCTTCTCCTGATTCATGTAGCTGCAGGGGCTGACAAACCCAAGATTGGCAGGTCAGAAAGCAGGGCTCTGTTCACAGGCTGTTAAGACTGACATATCCCAAGATGGGCAGAGAAGCTGATAGCCCAAGTTCCAAGAACCGGAGATCAGATGAACAGGAGGCAGCTGCAGGATCCAGAGTGAGCAAAAAGGCAGAACGTCTGCTTATATTCAAAAGCAGGCCACATCCCTAAGGAAACTCCTTTTCAACTGACAGGCAACCCACAGCATACTCAGTCATGGGAGTGATCACATATAGACACTGAGAATCATGGCCCAGCCAAATTGACACAGAATCTTAACCATCACAGTCCACTCCTTGTCAACTTGGCACATGTACACATCTCCTCAAACCATACGCAATCTCCAAATCAAGACAATTTCAAAGTCATTCTTCCACCTAACATGATACAAGTAATTTGTGTACAATCGAAAATGCACTAATTCCATTTACATTTTATATTTTATAAGTGAAGGAAACAAAAATATTTAATGCACATATACAAAGCAGAAATACTCATAACAATTACAGTCCTTGTTTCTGCAACTGGTCATGTGGCCGTAACTGGTATTTAGAACTACCTTCTTCCACCACCCACTCTGTATTCCCTTTGCCCTCAGCAAGCACCTCAGCTGGTCGTGGTTCTTTGCCTGGTGGGGTGACCCAAACCTTCGTTCCTGAAGGGTCTGGGTCATTAGTAAGCATGTTGGAATCGAGTTGCTGTAGTTTTCCATTGACTTCAATCACAGGGCACGATAGTACTAAGAGACGTCCTAAGGGATCTCCTTTATTCCAGACATACTCTTCTTTACCTCCATTATGTAATATC
>NW_004443996.1:14897566-14898506 GCF_000243295.1 Trichechus manatus latirostris
AGGAGCCCAAAGTGGCCAGGTGGTATTCTTAGCTACCAGTTCAATGGAATATGGAATACTGATGTGTTACCAGGTGGGAGCATTCCTCCCTTTGGAACTAAGACATCTAGACCTGCAGAGCGTAAGGTTGCGGGGACAGGAAGCAAAACTCTTTCAAGTGGGTCCCTAGGGGTAATACTGAGTGATGCCACTCCCATTTCCAACCCTTGATTCCTGGACCCATGCATCCTGGCTATGGGAGAGACAGCACCATACAATGGATGCTGGTTTAGAGCATATACAGCCTCCTGGAGAACATTGCCGCAACCTTACAAGGTATTGCCACCTAGCTGGTGCCATAATTGTGTCTTTAGAAGGCCATTCCATCATTCTATCAAGCCAGCTGCTTCAGGATGATGGAGAACATGGTAAGACCAGTGAATTCCATCAGCATGGGCCCACTGCTGCATTTCATTTTCTGTGAAGTGAGCCCCTTGATGCAAGGCAATGCTGTGTGGGATACCATGACAGTGAATAAGGCATTCTGTATGTCCATGGATGGTAGTTTTGACAGAAGCATTGTGTGCAGGGAAGGCAAATCCATATCCAGAGTAAGTATCTATTCCAGTAAGGACAAAACGCCCTTTCCATGATGGAAATGGTCCAATGTAATCAACTTGCCACCAGGTTGCTGGCTCATTGCCTCGAGGGATGGTGCCAATATTGGGGACTCAGTGTTGGTCTCTGCTGTTGGCAGATTAGGCACTCAGCAGTGGCTATAGCCAAGTCAGCCTTGGTGAGTGGAAGGCCATGTTGCTGGGCCTATGAATAACCTCCATCCATACTACCATGGCCATTTTGTTCATAAGCCCATTAAGCTGTGTTGGCAGTAGCTGGGTGTCTTAGGCTGGGTTCTCTAGAGAAGCAAAACCAATAAAGTGTATAAATATATATATATATA